>NC_041223.1:58938110-59018706 GCF_002837175.3 Physeter macrocephalus | reverse complement strand
GTCCGAAGCCTGTGCTCCGCAATGGGAGAGGCCACAGCAGTGAGAGGCCCGCGTACCGCAAAAAAAAAAAAAAAAAAAAAAAAAAAGAGAGTAGATAAAGTAGCCTTTATTCTAGGGTCACTTTAGCTCTATTGCTGAGACATGTCCCATCTGGGATCTTACTGAATGCTTTGGATATTTAAAAAACTTCTTCTGGGACTTCCCTGGTGGTCCAGTGGTTAAGACTCCACGCTTCCACTGCAGGGGGCACAGGTTGATCCCTGGTTGGGGAACTAAGATCCCACATGCCCTGCAGGGTGGCCAAAAATAAATGAATAAAAGCTTCTTCACACTGACTGGTTGGAATTAGAATGTCTCCTAGTCCTACATGAGCCTTAGGATTGTTCAGATGAATCTTGATAGCTTTTTGCCTGTCCTTGTCGAGTCTATCCATGTGCAGCTTATTGTTAGCAGCTGACTCAAGAGATCCCTATGCAGATTTCTGGGTCTCTTTTTCTGCATATCTTCCTTTTTTTTTTTTTAAACATCTTTATTGGAGTATAATTGCTTTACAATGGTGTGTTAGTTTCTGCTTTACAACAAAGTGAATCAGTTATACATATACATATGTTCCCTTATCTACTGTATATTCTTGCCTCCTTTATCAAAGATAAGGTGACCATATGTGTGTGGGTTTATCTCTGGGCTTTCTATCCTGTTCCATTGATCTATATTTCTATTTTTGTGCCAGTACCATACTGTCTTGATTACTGTAGCTTTGTATAGTCTGAAGTCAGAGAGCCTTCTTAAAGGTAGTTTGTCCCACAAATTTCAGCCACTTCAGTCTCCTCACACTCTGTTTTCTAGTTCCTTAAGTCAGCAAGACATCCATGCTCTGTTTGGTTAAACCCTTCCTGTGTTGTAGTCTTGAAAATAACTCCATCTGGAAAGCCTTGGCAGTAGTAGGTCCTACCTCACTTGTTTTGCTTTTCTTTGGGATCACAGTCATCTGCTGCCTTTATTCCAATGTCTTAAAACAGCTGTTTCATATCATTTGTCCAGTTTTCTAGTTGATTATGGTGGTAGGGCAAGTTCCTTACCTAATCCGTTATGGTAGAATCAGAAATTCAATTAAGAATTTTAATTTACAAAACCACGAGATATCACCTCACATCTGTTAAGATGGCTGTCATTGAAAAGAACACAAATAAATGCTGGCGAGAATGTGGAGAAAAGGGAACCCTCGTACGCTGTTGGTGGGAATGTAAATTGGTGCAGCCACTGTGGAAAACAGTATGGAGGTTTCTCCAAAACCTAAAAATAGAACTACCATATGATCCAGCAATTCCACTCCTTGGTGTATATCCAAAAAAGCCCCAAAACACTAATTTGAAAAGATACATGTATCCCGAATTTCATAGCAGCATTATTTACAATTGCCAAGATATGGAAGCAACGTTACTGTCTTGATTACTGTAGCTTTGTATAGTCTGAAGTCAGAGAGCCTTCTTCTGTTTTTGTTTTTTTTTTGTTTTCGGTATGCGGGCCTCTCACCGCTGTGTCCTGGAGAAAAGGGAACCCTCGTACGCTGTTGGTGGGAATGTAAATTGGTGCAGCCACTGTGGAAAACAGTACAGAGGTTTCTCCAAAACGTAAAAATAGAACTACCATATGAGCCAGCAATTCCACTCCTTGGTGTATATCCAAAAAAGCCCCAAAACACTAATTTGAAAAGATACGTGTATCCCGAATTTCATAGCAGCATTATTTACAATTGCCAAGATATGGAAGCAACATAAGTGTCCAGCAGCAGATGAATGGATCAAGAAGATGTGGTATATATACAATGAAATACTACTTAGCCATCTAAAGGAATGAAATTTTGCCATTTGCAGCAACATGGATGGACTTGGAGAGCATTATGCTTATGCTAAGTGAAATTGTCAAAGAAAGACAAATACTGTTTGATATCACTTTTATATGGGATCTAAAAAATACAGCAAACTAGTGAATATAACAACAAAGAAGCAGAATCACAGAGAACAAACTAGTGGTTACCAATGAGTAGAGGTAGGGTAGTGGGAGGTACAAATTATTGGGTGTAAGATAGGCTACATGGATGTATTATACAGCACAGGGAATATAGCCAATATTTTGTAATAACTGTAAATGGAGAGTAACCTTTAAAAATTGTATAAAAAATTTTAAATTTTTAAAAAAAGAATTTTAATTTCATATTTCCTTGTCAATTGTTAGTTATCTATTCTTTTATTTTTCTTTAGTAGTTACCATACATCCTATGACATGCATCCTTGACTTATAAAGTGTTGTGTAAATGTATTGTTTTATTACTTCTTGGGCAATGCAAGAAGTTTAGAACATTTTATTTATATTTAGCCTCCCTTAAACTTTTGTGCTGTTTTTTTCCCCTGTTTTTTTATCCCCTCTCTCTCTCTACATATATATGTATAGAGAGAGAGTTGACCTCCATACATAATTTTTGTTTAAAACAATCAATTTTTATCAGTTTTACCTGTATACTTATCCTTTCCATTAGTCCTCATTCCTTTTTTCCTTTTGTCATTTCCATGCTTAGACCTATGATGATTATTCTTCTGTCTGAAAACCCAATGTTGGTATCTTTTTAGTATAAATCTACTGGAGTGTAAGTCTCTCAGCTTTTATTTATTTGAACATATGTTTATTTCACCTTCATTTTTGAGTAAATATTTGTCTGGATATAGAATTCTAGTTTGGCAGTTCTTTTCTTTCAATATTTTGAAGTGTATTTTGGCTTCTACTTTTTTTGTTGAGAAGTCAGCTTTCAATCTTATTGTTGATTCTTTGGAAGTAATGTGTCCTGTTCTCTCTTGATGTTTTTAAGATTGGATATGTGTCTTTTATTTTCTACTATTTTGCTATGATACAGTATGTCTAGATGTGCCTTTCATTTATCCTGCTTGGGAATTACAGTGCATCTTATATCTGTGGCTTAGTATTTTTTCATTAGTTTTAGAAAGTTTTTGGTCATTAGCTGTTGAAATGGGACCTTTTGCTCCCTTTCTCACTCCTTTTGTGCTGAAACTTCAAGGTAAGTTGGCCAAGGTTTTACCAAACCACAAATGTTTCTTAAGCAGTGTTCTATACTTTCCATATTTGTTTCCTTTTTCTTCTTTTTTAAAAATTTATTTATTTATTTATTTTTGTCTGCATTGGGCTTTTGTTGCTGCTCACAGACTTCCTCTAGTTGTGGCGAGTGGGGGCTAACTCTTTGTTGCAGTGCGCGGGCTTCTCATTGCGGTGGCTTCTCTTGTTGTGGAACATGGGCTGTAGGCACGCTGGCTTCAGTAGTTGTGGCATGCAGACTCAGTATTTGTAGCTCACGGGCTCTAGAGTGCAGGCTCAATAGTTGTGGCACACGGGCTTAGTTGTTCCGCGGCATGTGGGATCTTCCTGGACCAGAGCTCGAACCCGTGTCCCCTGCATTGGCAGGTGGATTCTTAACCACTGCGCTACAAGGGAAGTCCTCTTCCTTTTTCTTCTTCAGTCTGGTGTTTTCTTCTGACCTTTAGTGCCTTCCATTGTGAATTACCATTTGTAAAGATAATTTGAGGCTTGGAATAATGATCTCTTCCTCCTGAGGGACTTTACTTTTGTTTCTGTTGCACAGTTCGGGTGCGGTGGACCACTTTTATCTAAATAGAGATTGAGCTGATTTGAAGCTGGGATTTAGCCTTTGTGAATACTCACTTCAGACATAGGTTGTAGTCTTTTGGTTTTCTCAAATGAAGACCTTCAGTGTTTTAAACTGTTCCTTCTCCTTGGTACACCCTGGACATCATTTTTGTCACCCAAACTCTGTAAAACTGCTGACTGCCCTGCTAAGCTTCTCAGGCTTTCAGCTGAAGCTTCCAAGCTGACTAATGCCTTCAGGTGAAGAGAGGTTCCCAACATTTGCTTCACCTCTCCGAGCTTCCCTTATTTTTGGAATTGCATTCCCTTAGATGTTTACTTAGGTAGCTCTCCAGTGTCTTCAGAGAGATGATTTTCATGCTTCTTCCTGCTCTTCAGGTTATTCTCAGTGGTGTATCAGTCCTGAATAACTAGTTCATCATTTGCTGGAAAAGGTGATTCCTCATGGTTTGGAATTAGAAGGGTAAAGTATAGAGCATGTCTTTCTCACCAACTAGAAAGTATGCTCCACAAGGGGTGTCTCCTGCATTTCAGCTCTGCTGTATTGTTAACAATTGTTCGGATTGGCTGTACTTTCTCCTGCCTCAGAGCCATTGCATTTGCTGTTTCCTCTACCTAGAATACTCTGTTGCCTCTCTTCATTTAACTCACTCACACCCATTTTGCAAGTCTTAAGCTATATTTCACAGAGACGCCTTCCTTAACCTCCCAGGCAAGGATAGATTTCCCTGCATTTTTCTTACAGTAATTTGCACACTCAGAATTATTATATTAATTATAACTTAATGTCTGTCTTATCCAGACAGAAATTAGGTCTGCTTCCTTAGACTGTGCTAGCACGATGCCTGTCACGTAGTAGATGCTCTCAAAATAAATGAAATCTACGCTGGCATGCTTTAAGGTAGGTTAATATTTCCCAAAATGTGTTCCAGGAAAAAGTGTTCCAAGGTCAAATAACTTTTGGCAGCATGTCATAGTATATCTGCCTTTAAGAAAATCACAATAGGCACTGATGTATTAAAAAATCTTAGAAATTTCATAGGAAATAAAGCTGTTCAACTTTGCTTATTCCTGAGTTTAACACTGTAAAAAAAACCTGAATATTTACTCTGCAGAATGCTCTTCAAAAATAATCTGGTTAGATACTTTCTAGAAATGAAAAAGAGAGTTTCTAGGTTTTAGGGAAAAAAAACTTCATTCAGAATGAGTCAATGTATTACAAATATCAAAATCAAAGAGGCTCAAAGGGCAACTCCATTATAGCAATATTTACAGGACTGGAGTTGGGCTGGCATGGACAAAATATTTCTTGCTTCCAGTTTACTACAGTCTATCTACATAACTCCACAAGTGGCATGAAAAAGGAAGGTTTCAAACACTGATCTCAAGAGATTGTCATGAGCTAAAAAATATATATTGAACTGTTTCAGTCCCACATGATTCTTTGGCAGTCAGGCAGCCCCAGCCAATATGTGGCATTTCCCAGATTTGTGTGGACAATTAACTAGTTCTTGCATCAAAGATTAATGATATGAGAAGTAAAATCAGATGCAAATGGCATTTCAGCTGGTAAATTAAACAATTTTTTTCAGAGAATTCCCAGTGGCTAATTGTAAATTGAAATTTTTTTCTTTCATCATTAAGCAAGTAATAAATAATTTACATTTATTCCTGTTGGCTTTCTCTCTCCTGGTTCCTTCCTTTATTTAATACATTTGGAAATTATCACTAGAAGTATACCATAATACTCCACATCTGTATAACTGCTCCATTTGGTATATACCAAATATACCATTATACTCCATATCTGTATAACTGCTCCTTCCCCCAATGCTTGCAGGCTATTGACTTGACCAGACTTTATTTCTATCAAGTATTGTTACACAGAGTTTGAGATTCAGGGATCCACACTGGATGGATCCCATTAGCGCCTGTGGATGAATCTCAAATCTACATGTCTTTATTCATGACAACTGGACTTCAATCTCAACTATCTTTTGGACATGTTCTAATGATTATTCTAATAGCATCTCAACTTCATTATGTTCAAACCTTTACTGAACATCCATAATACTTCTGGCTTGGTACTTAGTATATGATAGGCTCTCACAAAAATTCTGGTTCTCTTTCTTGCATCAAACGTGCTTATTCTCATGATTCTCTCCATTTTTTTTTCTTTTCTTTTCTTTTTCTTTTTTTTGTGGATCAACTACACTTAAAAATCCAGCATCTTTCCTCTAGTTTCTATTTTTCTTCCCATTTTTTTCCTTCAACAACTATTCAACTAACTCCTATGTTTTTAAGAAACTATGTTGGGGTATAATAATTAGGAGGACACAGTTAAGCTCATCATAAATTTTCAATCTGGTAGAAAGTCAGGGAGAGAAACGAGTAATAAAGTGACAAATACAGAGGTGAGTGTAGGGTAGGAGGAGCACAGACAAGGACACTAACCCAGCTAGGGGGAGTCACAGAAGATTCTGCAGAGGAGAGGACAAGAATGCTGGGTTATGAAACACAAATAAAAATTATCCCAGAGAAAAGCAAGGGAGGTGAATGATGACAGGAAGAATTTTTCAGGAATTGGAAGTAAATGTTATATGAACATGCCCCACTCTGCTTTAGGAAGGGCAGAAGTTGGGGATATAAACAAGGGGGTTCATAGGTCAAGATGGTCCTTGTGTACCAAGTTAAAGGGTACATCTTGAGGGTAGAGTACCAGTGATGGTTGGCATTGGGCAGGGCTGGGGGACTGGTTCTGGCCAATGGGCTGTAAAGGAGGGTGACACTGAAAAGCCATTGACTGTGTTGCTTTCCCGTCTTTGTTTCCCTGTCATATCAAGTGAAGAAATGGGCTCTTTCAGATGGTGCAGTTAGGAAAATGGAGACCCCACTAGCCTGTGTTGTTGAATCACTGTAAAAATATCACTTACCCTGGAGGGTTGTTCTGACTTGGAGCAGAGATTTCTCAACCCTGCTGAGATTTTGGGGTCATTTCTTACCCCAGAAGAATATTGGCTGTCTTGGTGGATATTCATTCATAGAACATCTTTCCTTCTGTGCAGTCTAAAGTTGCTACTCCCTTCTCAACCATCATCACACAATATATAGCAATTATCACCACATGAAACTATCCTTCATTTGTTTATTGCATATATTTCTTTTCCAGAATATGAACTGTGCAAAGCAATGACCTGTTTCTCTCATTCACCGGTCAATGCCTAGTACATAACATGAAAAATACTATTATTGTAAACTGAGGATGATGGTTTTGTAGAAAAAGTGAGCAAAGGGCACAAGACTCATTCAATCATTTTGTGAACTGCTTAGAGAAAGAGAGATTTGGTTTTATTCCTTACATATTATGCACTTTAAAGGAGAGAGTGGAAAGTATTTTACAGATTATTTCAGTCAGAGAAAGAGGCCTGAGCTCCTATTGGGGTGTGAAGATAACAATAAGAGAGCTCAGAATTCAATTAACTTGAATCATTGCTGTTGTCATTACTGATTTCACACATTGTGATGGTAATAACTTATGGTGGCTGATTTGGGGACTTCTGGTATTTTATGGTTTGTGTGTGTGTCTTACAGGTAGCCCTTTTATTATTTGTTTCACACAAGTACATTTTGATTCCTGATCTCTGTTACTGCAAGAACTTCTGCCCCTATTGCTCCTATTGATTTTCCTAAATTAAGATATAAAGTTACCATGACAATGCCTGATATCTGGAGACTAGATGATGCTAAATAAAAAAATGTCCTAGTTTCTGACTTGTGAACCATGAATTCTGGAGCAAAATATGAGGTCACTATGCAAAACAAATTACTGGCATGCCGATGACCACTAAGACAATACGATGAATGGATAGACGTTGAAACAATAAGTCTATAAGAAATGTTAAGATTTAGCTATTCAAGTCTAACAAATTTAGGGTTCTCTTACAGGTATATTTGCAGGGTTTACAAAGTATTTTGCTAGCTTTCCCTGCTGAACTTGAATTCTTGCTGGTAGTAAATTACTGAGTCATATAGAATTTGCTTTGAGGTTTGTCTCTTTCACTTATCTGGATAACCTTGGTCAAGTTTCTGAACTTTATCATGGTCCATAGTTGTAAAATAAAGACTAACAAATTGTTACACTAGGCTGTGGTAATAATTAAATAATCTGAAGTAGTAAAGGGCTTACCAAAGACCTGGACCAGCTGATATTAGCAATTGCTTTGGGGATATTATATTTGAAATATTATACAATTTTTTTTTCTTCTCAATAATCTAGTGGGATTCTTCCATGGGACGGTAAATGGGAGGGTCGATGTTACATGATTTGTTCTCTTTCTGTCTCTTTCTGGCAGAAAGAGGAAATAGAGAACTTTTCTGGTGCTGGAAGGAGGAGTATAGTCTATTAGATTATTGTTCACATATATTCACACGCCTTTTCCTCACCACCATGGATGGAGTTTACATCACTACCTCATTCATGTTGGATTTGGTCATGTGACTTGATTTGGCCTCACAGTAAGTGGAAAATACTTTGACTGATGCAAAGGCCAACTGATATGGCATAAGCACAGCTTGAACTGTGTTCCTGTGGTTGGGCTTGATCTCTTGCAACCTCTGGTCATGAGAATAATGTGACCTGAGTAGTCTACTGGGCCAGTGAGGATGAGAAACAGGAGATGGTGATTTGGATCTAATCTTCAGCTTGGAGCTAAGCCAGCCAAGCCTGCCTAGGTTCAGCAATCCCCAACTCTTAGCCCACAGATGCATGCATGAAAACATATGGTGGTTGTTTTAAGCCACTTAGTTATTGAAATGACTTGTTCACAGCATTACTGTGGCAACAGATGACTGATAAAAGGAGCCAAAGAGAAAGAAGTCATAAGAAGAGCAAGGATAAGAGGCAAGGTCTTGACCATTCTTTTCTCTGGGAGAGAAACCCTGGGAATGGGGAGAGGCAGGTAAAAAATGCCAGGTATATTTGTGTGAATCCCAAAATTTTCAGACTAATGCTTCACTTTCTCATGTGTATCCTAGGAAGTTTGCAAGCCTCTCAGAGAAATTTCTTTCTAGTACAGTGTAGCATCCAACATGGTACAGGAGCAATAAAGTAGCATCAGTGGAAGGAGGTGCAAGTTAGATGGTTCTAAGATTGCTATTTAAGCCATCCTGAGATTGAATGTGACATGTAGGGTATCCAGAATTTCCATATGTTCCAGGATAGAACTGGTGGACATGAAGATGCCTAGGGCAAGAATTAAAAATTTCAGAATGACAGGAGAATATGACAGAAACCATAGATTTCAGGCTTCAGTACAATGGCTCCCCAAGCCAGAAGGGGTTACCCATGTATCAGTAGATGGTTACTGTGGACTCCTGGGATCCAGACAGGAATGGGGATGCCTTCACATAGGCCAGTGAGAATTGGGAGAACAGCACAAGAAGCAGCACCTCCCTACCCTGCTGCCCTGTTTATTCTTATGCTCAACAATATTCCCACACATAACCTTAGAAAAGTGAAGAAAACTGTGAATTTTTTTGAAAGAGGTTAAGAACCTGACAGAAGATATTTCTATTAAACTGGAAGAAGCTATGTTCTCTACTGCCATCATCAAGATTTGAGCTCTAGAGCAAGATAAGGTCAAATTATAGTAAATAAACACTTTCTTTTTTTCACACCTAAATGATAGCATATATTTTGGCTTCAGTATAATATTGTTAATTATCGTCATCATCATTATTTCTTTTTTTTTTTTTTTTTTTTTTGCGGTACGCGGGCCTCTCACTGTTGTGGCCTCTCCCGTTGCGGAGCACAGGCTCCGGACGCGCAGGCTCAGCGGCCATGGCTCACGGGCCCAGCCGCTCCGCGGCATGTGGGATCCTCCCGGACCAGGGCACGAACCCGTGTCCCCTGCATCGGCAGGCGGACTCTCAACCACTGCGCCACCAGGGAAGCCCTCATCATTATTTCTTTTGGAAAGATCATCTGGTCTAATTCTTCCAATAATGCTTGAATACTCTTAAACACCATCAGTGACAGAGCATTTACTATCTCATTCCATTTCTGAATAGCTACAAATACTAGAATGGTTGTCTGTATATAGAGCTAAAATTGATCTTCCTGTAGCTCATAATCATAGTCTTGTTTCTATCCCATGAAGTTATGAAGAAATTTCTATTCCCTCATCCACATGACAGTTGGACTTACCTCATAGCTAGTAAAGGGAAAAAAAGAACTGACTATAAAGTTTTTAATGTATCCCTAGATTTAACCATGCTTCTCATATTTAATTATAGTTCACACATTTTCAAATGAAAGCATCAAAATTGAGAACTGCCACATATTGGAACAGGAGGTTTAAAAATTGTGTACCAAATAAAGGATTGGGGGACATTAGCTTGGCAGAAGTTTCTGTAAAAAAAAAAAAAAGACCTGGGGATTTAATTGGTTAAAAGATTAGCGTGATATTGAAAGAACAATCATGCTGCTTTTTTTGTGTGTGGTACACGGGCCTCTCACTGTTGTGGCCTCTTCTGTTGCGGAGCACAGGCTCCGGATGCGCAGGCCCAGCGGCCATGACTCACGGGCCCAGCCGCTCCGTGGCATGTGGGATCTTCCCGGACCGGGGCACGAACCCATGTCCCCTGCATCGGCAGGCAGACTCTCAACCACTGCGCCACGAGGGAAGCCCCATGCTGCTTTAATGGAAGGGCAATATCCCACATGATAAATAATAATTGTTTCAGTGTTTTCTGTGTTGGTAGTGTCATACATAAATCATCTCAATATCCAGTCTTCCTCTTCAACTCTTTCCTTTCCTTCAACCTCTACAAACAATCAAATACCAAGTTGTATTATGTCTACTTCCTTAAGAACACTTGAATCAGTTCCTTCTTTCCACCCCTACTGCTGCTACCTGAGTTTGCACTACCAGTATCTTTCTATGTGTAGTCCTGTAATAGTCTTCCTGCTGGTCTCTTTCTTCTCAATTGTTTTCCACATTGAAACAATAATCTTTCTCAAATGCCAATACGATATCATCTCTTTCATGTTTATTCCAAGACACGTTGAATCTACTCTTACTACAACTAATCCTAATTTCTTCACACCTCTCATGCTGTGAGTTTCTTGCTGTGCTTAATGTAATTTTAGTGACTAAGGTATGTATTTTTTATACATGACTTTTTAAACACAAGCCCAATATTCCACCAGGCTCAATCAAAAAGAGTGGTATTCTTCAGTGCTGGGGGAATATCTGGCTAAGCTGGACTTACTAAATTACAAATTAAATGGCGGTCTCAAGTAGGGGCTCAGATGGATTTTTAAGGGCAATTTTGACTACTTGATTTTTGCTGAACCCCATAGTAAAAATTGATTTCATTGTCACTTGTGAGATAGTAATGCCATTGTTGTTCTTTATCATTTTTATTTTGATTATTTTTTGTGAGATAGAAAAATTATAAGCACAATTCTCAGGGAGGGAATTATCTTAATCTGAAAAAATACTTTGAGAGGTGTTTGGGCTTGAAGGTGAGATCTTTGGGACCAGTCTGAAGCTGGCAATAAGGATGAAGAAGAGGTGGAATCTATTTTACATAATACAATAAAAAATTTTAAGTTAAACTTGCTCTTTAAAATTTAAAGGACTGCTGAGGACCAAAGATTTCAGAGCTATTTTTTAAATTTATTCATTATTCATTTTACAAGGGAATGAACTGAGGGTTAGAGAAGTTAAGCCATGGTGGTTAATCATGCAGGTTTTGCACTTGAGTTCAGTTCAGGAACCCAAACTTTCTAGCAGTAGGACTTGAGGAAGTTATTTAACTTTTTAAACTTTCAGTTTCATATGTATAAAGTAGAAGTTATAACAGCATCCAAATCATAGGGTTCTTATGGGAGAATAAATGAGATAATCCAGTAAAGCAGTTAGCATGTTACTTGGCACTTACTAAGCATGTTCTAAAAATCTTTATTTTCTCCTTTTTACCTTTTTCCTTTTCTTATTTTACTTTTGCCCAAGTCCCCAGAGCTGGTGAATGGTTTTACATTCCTAAGTAGTTCATTCTGATCCAAACTTCAGTGCAATTGTATTATGCACCTCTGCTGATTATTTGTGCTACCAATCACACATAACAAGATGGGGGCTTTAAAAAATCCTATCAGGTAGCTCTATAATCTCTTTATTGGGGTATGGAATTATTATTATTATTTTATTTTATTTTATTTTTTCTGCTCAGACTGCTACCTCAACTTTTTTAGCAAGAGCATGTATCTTTTCTTTGAGGATCTGCTCTTTTTTCACCACCCATTACATTGGATTTGGTGGGGCTGCCAATTTCAGCATCTTGGCCCCATGGCCAGGCCCCATGGCCACACATGTGAGTATAAGATCTATTATAGGACTGTATCATTTCAGATGCAGTGATAATTCTGATTGTTGGACATGTGTCTTAAGTTGAGGTATTGTGATAAATAGTCTGACTCCATATTTTGGTGTTTGACTGCTGAGAAGCTTTTCAGCCTACCTCTTCCTCATCCCTTCTGCCTCACATCTGGACAAGATGATAAGCAAGGCCAGGGCTTCTTCTTTGGTGCTGATGGGAGATTCAAACCAGGCAAGCACCTGCCCAATCATGGGAACCCTCACTCTAGCCCCACTTATTAATCAAAATAAAAGCCTCAAGCCAGTCTCCTTTCTTTGTTCTCTCAGGCCATTTTCTGACCAGCGTGGAAAGTCTGCCCCACTCTCTCCAGAAAGCCTCATTATGTAAGTAATAAGCCTTTTTCATACCCTCATGGTGTGTGCATGTGTGTGTTTGTGTGTTTCCTCAGTCTTGACACCTGATTCAAACTTTGGGTAAGGAGCCATACTGCCTCTGAAGAATGGCAATAACAGATTAAGAGGGTCTCTTGGTCCTCTTGAATTGTGAGGTCTAATGAAATGACCTCTAGCTGCTAGTTGCCAAGTCTCCTACAACATGGACAGGTAGGAGAGAATAGAGCCAGCATCCAGAGAAAAGCAAGAGACTCAGTGAGAAAGTCTAAATGGCACTTAAGTCCTAGAATCCACCCCCAACTTCCCAGTTATGTGAGCTAATAAATCTCCCTTTGTGGCTTAAACTAATTTGTTGGTTTCAGTAACTTCCAACATAAAGACTCCTGTCTTAAAGATATCTTAATGGGCTCTAGGCATAAAAGATAAGACCCTAAGCCCCTGAGAATTAAAGAAAGTTTTAGAAAAGGAGACTGAGATGCTCTCTGTGGGATGAGAAAATATATATTTTTTTGTTCTGTGGCTCTTTAGTATGAAAAGAGATGACAGAAGTATGCTACATCAGGGAAATGCCAAGAGAAGACCCTTGGTGACAGGGTGGTTGAAGGGTCCTCGGGGAAAGGAATATCTAGTAAAAATCTTAAAATTGCTGTGTGATTCCTCCTCATGTTCCCTGATCTTCAGGAAGGTGTTCAGTTCTCATTAATGCTTTGATGTAGCTTTTGTGGAAATGGATGGAATGGCTGTTGAATTTCATATTTGATTTGCTGAGGAGTGAAAGAGATTCCACCTGTGAGAAGGCAGAGGATGGCATGATTTTGTTCACAGAAAACCTTAGGAGGGATTTGGGCTTGTACAGGCTGTAGAATCAGGGGAGGGGATTTGGGGACAATTTTACTTGGAGCTCAAAGCGTAGAGGATTTCATGTTAAATATAGTTTATAGTGAATAAGAATGGGTCTAGCATTCTTTTTTTCCCCCAAATCTTGTGGGTATCATTTAGTAATTTTATTTCCTCTGTGCACTAAGTAGTAATGTGATAGCTTGCAAAAGTTCATTTTCTTTATGTGCCTAATTGATATCCATGTCATAACCTAGGTGCTGGGGAGAGCTCACTCATTATATGCTCAAAGATAGATTTAAATAAAGCAGTACAGGAAAAAAATCTATTACTGCAGATACTAAAAGAACAGTCCATAATTTTAGTTTTGGTTGTAATTCTTTTATATTGATTTAAACTAAGGGCTCATTAACTTAGTTTTGCTATATTTTTGCTAAGTAGAATATCAGAGTATATTTATTAACCCAGCATCTTGTATGAATTTTTCAAATCTTTGTATAAAGACTTTTTCAAAGTCTACTGTATAAATAGAGTAATCATATTATTTATGTAGGTTTATAAATTAACATTTTTTTTAAAAGTACTTAATAAGCATATAGAACTATTAGAATCCCAGAGCTAGACGGGGCCTTAAATATCATCGTGTTCCCTGAATTTTTAGATGAGGAATTGAGGCTGGGGGAAACTGAGTGTCTTGCTCAAACCATACATGTGGCACTGAAACCAGAACATGGATGTGTGACTTTGGTCAAACCTTTTTTCCACCATGCCATTTTCCTGTCTATAAAAATAAAGGGGATGGACTAGATAATTTTTATGGTTCTTTTCCCCTCTAAAATCCATTTTAAAAAAATCCAAGGATTTGAGTAATTTCTATATTTGTACCAAAACTTCTAAGTAAATGGCAACGAATAACTACTTATCGGAACACATGGAACTGCAATGTTGTGGGGCAGACCAGCTCTCAACATGCTTCTACAATCCAGGAAACCACGCAGCTTTTAGTTACTCTGCGGCCTGCCCTGCAATAGAATACTTTCTCTGGTTGCTCACATTATCCCAGCACTTTGTCTAAGATACTACATTTCAGAAATAAACAGTTTCAAGTAAGAAAGGAGATGTAAAACTGCATGAACTCAGCTCAGCAATCAAGGAGCAAGGTTTTTTAATTCCTGCTGTGTGTTTAGAATGGCGCCAGAGATGAAATTGGATTAAAAGGAAGTGTGAGACATGGACCCTATGTTCAATGGCATCATCCAGGAGAGGAGATAGAGCTGTCTCAGAAAAAATAACAGAAAAATGGTATGCTATGTTGTGTGGTTCTGACACCAAGTGAAACAAGATTTCCACGAAGAAAAAATGATCTTTATAGCTCCCTAGTTCTTTATACTTCTCTTAGGCATTTTATCTTTTCCATCCTCTAGAAATAAAATTTAGATAGTTAGGATGGGATATTCAGGGTTTTTAAAACAAAGATGAAGAATTTTGACCTGATGAGATATATAAAAGAAGTCATTAATGGGAATTCCCTGGTGGTCCAGTGGTTAGGACTCTGAGCTTCCACTGCAGGGGACACGGGTTCAATCCCTGGTCGGGGAACTAAGATTGTGCATGCCACGTGGTGTGACCAAAAGGAAAAAAAAAAAAGAAGTCATTAATATGTGTTTGTATAGGTAAGTGAGGTGAGGAAAATGTGGTTTTAAGATTAGCATCAGGCAATGGTATGCAAGCTGAATTGAGAGAAGCCTGAATGAAGGGAGACCAGTTTCAGTAACCTTAGATCATGTAATGTGGATGTGTTACGTGATGTGGGTTGTGCAACAGCTCCAAAAGGCAGTGGCTTAACACAATAAAGGTTTATTCCTCTTCATGTTGTGGTCAGTATGGGCGAGTAGGGGACTTAATGCTACAAAATCACTTACAAACCCATGTAATTTGTAAACTGTGGGTTTACCAGCTTTAACTTGTGGTTTCAAGGTTACCTTAGAGTATACACAACTATCACACTGGAGGGAGGGAGATGAAGAGAGAGAAGAGACAAACTGTTTCTGCTGATTTCAGACAAACTATTCTGACTTATCTTATGGGGTCACCGAGAAGCAAGGAGACCTTGGAATGTAGTTTAGCAGTGGGACCTGGAAGAGGAAACTGGCTTGTGAGCAGCCTCGCCAGCTTCCTCCCTGTGGGTCTCTAGGAAATCAATTTTGATAAACAGAAAAGCACTAACATTTCCTGAGTGGGACATGAACTGTGCAACACAGAAATATTTCCAGCACTTGCCTGATACTGATCATTTGAGGTACTTACTAAAAATGTTGATTTGGGATCCCTCACCCAGACCTTCTGAATCCAGTTCTCCAGAAAACAGGTCTTGGAATCTGTGTTTTTACTATGTTCCAGATGATTTTTATCACTAGGCAAGTTTTGAAAACCCTGCTTTACACAAATACAACTTTATGTGTGGGAGCTATTTTTATTCCCCATTTTACACATGAGGTTATTGAAGTTAATTAACTTGCTCAAGGTCACAGAACTGGGGTGTGGCAGAAATGGGACCTGAACTTGTTCTTGCCAGACCCTATAGCCTAAGCACTGAAATTTTCTTCCATCCTGCTTCCCCTTGAGAATCCATATTAACTGGAACTAATTATTGAGGGAACCCATGGAACCATGGAACTCTAGGAGTTTATATTTATATATATATATATATATATATATGTTATATATATATTCTAATAAATGCTATAATATCAGATTTTGAATTTTCAATGTCTGAATAACAGGGTATATCCATAAACAAACAAACAAAAATCATGACATTCCAGGCCCCAACATCTTGCCCCCTTAATAGCAAGAGAAGTCTAATGCATACGTAACGCATGCTCATTGTTGCTGTTTTTTTATGGATCTCAGAGACTAAGAACAAATTGAGTTAGTTTAGTGGCACCTGGAAAGAAAGGTGTGGTAATTTGCAGGAAAAATGCCTCATCATCTTCCAGGGTGGGATAAGTAAGGCTTTGGTCAACTGACTGGCTGAAAAGTCAGTCAGGGATGATGCTGTGAAAAGCAGGATAAACACATAAACATCCTGGAGCAGGAAAATGACACCTTGGTAATGACAAGTAATCCCTGAGAGTAGAAATGTGAGTGAACAATCTTCAATGATGAAAAACTCAAAGGTGAGGAGAATTTGCCACTCAGAAAAATAGAAAATTCTGTTTCTAGGTTACTCTAAAGCAGTTGTAGAACTCTAAAATAGGCTGTGGAAGTGTCAGCAAGAAGTAGTGATTGCTAGAGCTGCACGGGCAGCCCGAGAGCTGATCACTGTTCAGATCAGATCTTCCTCACTTTCCAGTGGAATATCTAGGTACTCATAACGGATGGTGGGAGCCTTGAATGATCAAAGGATGCTGGCTAGGAGGAGGCAAAACATGAGAAAGTTAGCTTTGGGTGCCAGAGTTGAATACACAATAAATGCACTGAGCGGCCCAAGCCAGCAGACAACGTAGCAGCAAAATGACCACGCCAATACACCAAGCACTGTGTGGGCGAATCCTATTAGGAAGTGTGGCATTATAAGACTTCACACCTGCCTGCTTGAAAAGATTTTTTTCCCTTTGGGAACTGTTATAGGTTGAGTTGTTTCCCCCAAAATTCATATGTTGAAGTCCTACTGCCTATACCTCAGAATGTGATCATATTTGGAAATAGGGTCATTGCAGATGTAATTAGTTAAGATGAGGTCATACTGGAGTAGGGTTCACCCCATATCCAAAATGATTGGTGTCCTTATAAAAAGGAGAAAGTTGGACAAGACTCACATGCAGGAAAAACGCCATGTAAAGATGAAGGTTGAGATCAGGGTGATGCAGCAAAAGCCAAGGAACACCAAAGATTGCCAGCAAAGCACCAGAAGTGAAAAGAGAGGAATGGAACAGATTCTCCCTCACAGGCTCCAGAAGGAACTAAACCTAATGACACCTTGATCTAGGACTTCTAGCCTCCAGAATTGTGAGACAGTAAATTTCTGTTATTCTAAGACACCCAGTTTTTGGTACTTTGTCACAGCAGCCCTAGCACACTAAGGCAGGGACTATAAATGACAATGAGAAAACTAAAGCTAAAATACAAATAAAAGTCCCCCCTTGGGGGATTTTGGGAATTGTAGAATATAGTTGGCCGTGTGGTATAAATGAAAAATCAGACAGACCTGTGTTTGAAACTTGGCATTCCTGTGTTTTGGGTAGGCATACTTGAGCAAGTTATTCAGCTTCTCTGAGCCTCAATGTCTACCTAAAAAAATGAGGAAATAGTGTTTGGTTTTTGTAAGGATTAAATCAATAGCTCTATTTCAATTACTGTTGCAAAAATGTATTGTATTCCGTTCACCGCTTGATATGTATTATTTCACAACAAACCGATGATCTATGGTGTTACTTTCATTTATGGGAAGGAGGTTAGGCTCATGAGTCATTCAGTTAATAAGAGCTCTTTTAAAACATAGGCCTGTCATCTAAGGCCAAGGTCACAAACACGACACCTCCCACCTCCCTGGGTTATCTGCCCAGTGAAGAAAATATAATATCTGTTGCATTTGCTTTTTGTTTGTTTTATATAATATATAAACACATATTATCTAAATATATATTATATCTATATATTTTTTATATCTATTTAATTTTAATTTTACATTCCAACTTGGACTTGCTTGCTGGGCTGTTTCCTTGGTTTCTGAATGGGAGCTTGAATCAGAAGTATGATTCCTTCATGATTCAGGGCTCTCCAGCAAAATGATTAAATATGGATTAATATGGCATCAAATAATAAAGGTAACAGAATTATACTTAATGTACAAACATTAAGCCAAATGAGAAAACGATCCGTCAATTATCTTTTACAGAAAAAGGCTTTTGCTCTATCCAAAATGCAACAAATTATGGTATATCAGACATCTCTCTATGATTTAAAATTTGATATATGTTTATTTGTCATTTCACTAAAATACCTGAGGACATAATATTTTTGAATTTGTACTTTGAATTAATTGCTACTCTAAAGAAAAAATACAGTAAAAAATTAAATAAAACAACTTTTCTGCTTCATTTAAAGAGGTAATTTTATTATATATAACTCTCATGGAACTATGGTATTAATGATTTACCTGTAGATTATAATCTCTTTAAAAGATCATATACTTTGAGAGAGCTTATACTCATCATTTCTCAGTAGAACCTATGAAAGGAACTTGCACAAATTATGTGCATAATAAGGTTTTCTGCTGATAATGCAGATTACTCAGGCTAAGCATTTAATTTGCAAGTATCTTAAAAATATTGTATTTCTTTCACTGATCCTATAATTTTTATTTTGAATATGTAAATGTTTTACTCAAACTGGGAAGAAAACCCAGTAATTTTATTCTTACACTGTGATTGTATAATAATACTAAACCCCCAAATATATCTATACTGAGTAAAACTTATCCAGTGCAATGGGAGAGAGGAAATGAATGATTTCAAACTTTGTGAGAAGCTCTGAGAGCTCAGTGAGGGTTGAACTGAACGGCTTAGTGGAATATGGGTGATCATCTACAGCTATGGAACATCCCTTCCAGTTCCAGGATATTAGGACCCTGTAAAGGAAAAAGAAATGCATGAGCTCAAATATTGGTTCCCCGATGTTAGACAAAATCCTATAAGATATGGATTGGAAGTTTATAACACTAAGTTTGGAAGCAATCCATTTGCTGAAATTTATCCCTGATGCATTTTGTGGTTCAGACCCGAATCTCATTTAGCCTACAAAGTCCATATGGGCAATTTACAGACTTAGCTTAACATTCTGTTTTTAGAGTATGTGAATCAAGACATTTGGACTATGAATCACCATTTGGTAGTCTTTTAATTCTAGGGGACAATTTGTTCCCTCCAAATAAGAACCAACCTTCAAGAGGAAAATTTCTCTGACAAATAATAGTAAATGCATGTTAGTAGTTTTCTATCATTTTGCCTTTGTAAATGATTACCCTTAAAACCCATCATGAATCCTGCCTGAGTGAAAGCAATGAGAACTGGCTGGTGAGTTTGGGGAAAAAGCACTTAGAGGTCTGAGTACTTGTCACATATGAGTATATGGGACATGAGACAATTTTTGCCTTATTTTTCAAAAGTGACTGCCATTTAAAGAAAAAAATGTATAGAATATAAATTCTGATCTTGAGATAGTTGCTCTGGTAGTCACATTTTTTTATTTTAAAGTAAAAATAATTCTATAGTCATTGTTCCATTTGGGAAATCAACATTTGATAATAAAAGTTCTGTCTATGCCTCAAAAAACGACATGTTGTATAAGAGGAAAAGAAGCCTTGGGATCTTCAAACGCTTCATATTAAAGTGTACTTGGTGGTATATTTATGTGCGGCATTTTATAGTACTTTATAAATCTGTATCCTCCAGTTATCTTGGTTTTAAGGACCCGAGGGAAATTTTACTAATTTCTTTGGATCTTGAGCAGCATTTTTGGAAAATTAATGTATTCACCACCTTCTTGATGGTATAGCATAACGGTTCAGAACACTGGCTGTGGAGTTAGGCTGCCTGGGTTTGAATCCTTATTAGCTTATTATTAGCTATGCAACCTTGTTAGCCATATGCAAGTCACATAGGTTTTCTGTAACCTCATCTGTAATGAGGATATCACCAGTGCCTATTTCCTAAAGTTTTTATGAAGATTAAATGAGGATAAAGCATACAAATCAAGTTCTCAGCACAGCGCTTGGCATATAGTAAGGGTTCACACATATGCGTGATACACCCTCTTTCAAGCCAAGAAGCAGGAGAGCGATCAGAGTGCACGGAGAGTAAAGATGGAGCCCCCTATGGTTTGTATTTCCCTTTGCTTCCCACTTGTTCGTATTACCTCAGCGAGCTGCTCAGGAAGCCACAGCAGAGTTTACCAGAGATGTCCCTAGAGCAGGAAATGAATTCAGAAAAATCAGAGGGCTGCATTTGTGTGAAGTAACCACAAACACAACACTGCTATTATTCGCTTAGAATTAGGGAATGCCACTTAGGCTCCCAGTAGTTAAATTATACAATTAGAAGAACTGTTGAACATACTTTTTACAAAATGGAAAAGAACGTCATACAAGATCTAACAGAGCTCGAATTGAAATACCCAGCTCTAGTAATGTGCTTCTAAATATAGCTTGGTTTCTTACAATCTGCATGGCTCATCTTCCAGCAAGAAGATTAGCATGTGCTCATAGCCATAAAATTGGCAGATATTTAATTTATATTAACTGGGTTTTAAAATTTAAATGTTAGATTTAATAGGCTAGATACAATGTAACAATAATGTATCAAAAAATTTGAGTCCATTGTAATCCATTCAAATAATGCTCACTAAATATTCAAAAATCTTCCACTTTACCTTCTTTAGTAGTTGTACAGGTCTTCAGAGCAATCAGTTTTATGGCATAGTTCTTATTTAACAGGTATACTTATTTAAGCACCCCATGTAGAAGATATCATAGAAAATAACTGAAAAACTAGGTTATGATGGGTGTTGAGATCTACTCTATTTGGTTCTTTATTTATGTATCAGAAAAATATGATCAATTAATTCCCTAAACCAAACTTTAGGAGATACTTCTTAATTCAGACCCATCTTGCTAGACTTTGGCAGCTCCTTTACTTAAATTGTTAAGCAAAAAACAAACTCACTTTTAAAAATTGCTAAAGCAGATGTTTTTTGGTGTCCCATGTCATATCCTCTCAGCCAATCTGATAGTTCAGTCTGGGGTGGGCAGAATTGTAACATGCTCCCCAAGGTCCTGGCCCCTGATGTGCACACCTTTTCTCAATTATTCAATCAAACCCTAACCTAGATGCTGCTGTGAGGGGATTTTGCAGATGCAGTTAAAATCCTGATCAGTTGACCTTAAAATAGGAATATTATCTGACTTCATCACATGAACCTTTTAAAAACAGAGTTTTCTCCACTGGTGGCAGAAAAGGAAGTCAGAGAGATATGCTCCTACTGGTTTGGAAGAAAGCAAACATGCATCTTGTGAACTGCTTGCCTGGGGAGGGTCCACGTGGAAGGAAATGTGGGCAAGCTCTTGTACCCAAGAACAGTCTCCAGCTGACAGCTAGCAGGAAGACAGGGACCACAGTCCTGCAACTACAAGGAAGTGCATTCTGCTAATGACCGGTGAGCTTGGAAGAGGACCCTGAGTCCAGATGAGAACCACAGCCCCAGCCAACACCTTCATTTTAGTCCAGTGAGGCCTTGAGCAGAGAATCAAGTTATGCCTGGACTTCTGACCTTCAGAAATTATGGATGAATTCATGAGTGTTATTCTAAGCCTCTGTTTGCGGTAATTTATTACACAGAAATAGAAAACTATTACTACATAGCCTTAACTGCTGCACGTAGTTCTGTGTAAGCCGAGACTCACCTCTCACTGGGCGGCATCCTCCTTCCAGGGTGCACTGTGTGTCCATGCTCTTTCTACCCCAGGGTCTTCTCCAATGCAGTAGAAACTTCTTTGGCCCTATTCAATAACAGCTTGGAAGTATGAGGAATGTAGTGCTCTGAAGGAACCACTAACTTATTGGAGACTAGAGTCAGTAGATAAAAGTTCCATAGCTCTTCAAGCAGTCATCTCTGTTTCCCAGAAGTGCTGGGGTGCCTATATCAGTGACCTCAGCAGCCACCGTCTCATTAACTGATCCTTCCGTGTCTCACTTTGTGTCCACAATAAACTCTCCTGCATACAGGTGCTCATCTCAGACTCTGTTTTCAGGGAAATCCAAACTAAGAGAGTTACAAGCCTTTAGAAGATAAGAAGCTACTAGTTCTTACCCCCTCTAATATAACATCCTTAAAATATTACCAAGAGATAGAGTGTTAAAGGTAAAAAGAAAATGTTTCCTGAGCCAATCAGAAAAAGAGAGTAATACATTTGGATTGAAAGAGTCAAAATCAGGTGATTGTGTGAAATACCCTAGAATCTGCTGCATGATCACTTGTGTCAACAACCCCAAAATGATTACTACAATTCATTTTATTTGAACAATGTTTCATATTTATAAAGTTCTTTCATGTGTATTATCTCTTTTAATTCTCACAACAATCTAGATTTTTTTTTTTTTTTAGTGTTACAGTGATCTTGGTCTTCTGAATAGTTTGGATGGTATCACTTTTGAGCAATAGATATCATGTAGTTGTTAATTTGGGATTTTAAAAAATGATTTAATTGTGTCTTTCAAGCAACATAATTTAAATGCTTCTTCATTTCAGAATTATTTCATGGTTCAGTTTTTTGTCTCCTGGTCTGCCAATTCTATAACTGTTAAAAATTCTTTCAATAGATAGAGGCAGCATAACTTAGTGGAAGGTTATAACATTTCTATTGTTGGTAGTCTATTTCCTTAATATTTATCTTAGAGTTTGACTTACTAATATTTACTCGGTCATTTTTAAGAAATTAATTCTGGGACATTTCTATTTGGAACAGTGAGATTTTTTAGAACTGTGAGTTTTAAACAATTTCTGGGCCTTAAATTCTCTGTATTCTGAAGCTTTGTCATTATTTTCAAGATGAATCCTTGTATCTTGTGAAAGTGGCCTAACAGAACCCATGAAATCTCTTGGGGAAAATTAGATGTTCTCTGGAAGGTCATTTCTGTTTCTACATTATGTTCTCTGAATTTCTCTTGCTTAATTCTTTGCTGGGATTTAAAACAACAACAACAACAAAAAAAAAAACTTCTGACAGTCATTTCCTGCTGCTTTTCAAATCTCAGAGAGTAGTCCTCTGTTTGAGGTATCACAGTTGCTTGTTACAAAAAAGATTTTTTATATTACAGTTGGAAGATTATGACTTCAGGCAGGGGAAAGTAGCAAAGGAAATAGAACTCAAACCAAAATCTTTAGTGGGGAAAAAAATACAAGAAAACATGTAGAATTTGTCTCAAGTTTTCAATTATATTTCAATTATGTTTCCCCATGAGCCATCCTCATTCTTTAGAGACATATAAAAATATATGGTTTGGGATAAACTTTTTCACCTTTACTATGACATTTTTATTTTTAGAGATTCTGATTATTTATCGGCTGCTCTCTTCTGATTTAAACTTCACTAGTGTTAACAAAATAATTTTGAAGATGATGTTGTTTTGTAGTTTTGCTTTTTAAAAAATGAATCAATCCATAGCTATATATATACCTATAACTGCCCTAGGCAGCTAAAGTTCAAATTTTGGAGATTTTCATGGTTAGTCCAAGTGGCAATTCCCTTTCCCACTTGTGCATTTACAATAAGCCAGTGTTGTCTAAAGCTAGAACTGTGACTAACGTGTTCCCAGGGAGCCAGCAGCTACCCTGCCTTATAACTGACTGATTGTACACCTGGAGGAGCCTTTTTTGGAGCCTGCAGTCTTATACCCTTAATCCTGCATCTCACTAATTAATGAATTCCTGTACATCCTCAGCTCTGTTGTTTATGAGCAAGTGATCATTTTCTCATAATCTGTGATCAATTTGCTGCCTAAATCATTTCACATATAGGATTTCTCCCTTTTTGTGTGTGCTGTTATATGTGTCTTTATGCTCATACAAATTTTCCATGTAGCCAGATTCAGATGTATGTTTCAACACACCTTACTGTGGTCATCAATCAGTGTACTTATAAAATAAGCCTATTTTATTACTCTAAACAATTGACATTTTTATAAAAATAGACATTGAAGACCTAGGAAATAATCTTCATATCTCCTTACAGGCAATGATTACCAAAGTTGATCCTGCACTTCTGAGGATGGTGGTGGTATGAGAGTCACTGAAATGAACAGGGGGCAAAGGTGAAACTTAATCTGAGAACTTAAAATAGCATCATTGAACCCTGAAATATATATTGCCATGTTAAAATGGGGCTAAATCATTAGGGATCCCCAATTCCTTAGAGTGCCTAGTGTCAAGGTATAACAATTAGAGGCCCTTCCCTTTGGAAGGTTGGATGTGGGTTGAGGGATATTTGAAAAGAGTCCAGAAATTTAGTTATAAGAGGTACTCTTCTCATTGTCATTCTTTTTCTCTAAAAAGGGCATTATCTACCAAAATGGCTTGACACAAATAACTTTCACACTTCTAGACCAGGCTACTTCAATATCTTGACATTTCTTTTAAAATTTGCAGCCGTAATTACAGCTTTGTCAGCTAAGTAATCAACTAGGTAAAAGTTTAAGTACAAAATTTTATCTGGCACGAGAAGATTAATATGTGCTTTTGCTAATAACTACATTTAACAGGATGGATTTCTTCAGGAGTTCTATTTGTCTATTGTGCAAGTTCACAATTACATTCCCCAATTACCCCAGACACTGCTGTCATTATTTTTCTTCTCTAGAGGGCTTCATGTTTTAATTCTTAGCATTAATTGTATTGTAAATTACTTAATAAGAGAAATTTGAACAAATTTTCTTATTTAGGAATAGCAACAGAATTTGGGGTTTCAGAGAAATCTCTTTCTTAGCACAAACCAGCTCTTTCACCCTAAACTTTAAAAAATAAACATATTTCCTCCATCTCTTGTTAAGCACATGGAAAACTATTCACCATAATTCCGCAAATATTTAGTGAGCGCTTGCTATACACCAGGTATAGTTTCAGGAACACAAATGAGTAAAACATGGTTCTTGTCCTCAATTAGCTCACAAGGAAGAAGGGAAAGGTACACAACTAAGTACAATGCACTATGATAAAGACATTGGCAAAGTGGTTTTAAAGCGCAGAGGAGTGAACATTTATTTCTATCTGTAATATTTCTATCTAATCTTCATTGGGAAGATTAGATTTTTTTAGCTGGGCCTTGAAGGATGTGTATGATTTACCAGACAGAAAAGGAGGAAAAATTTTCCAGACGGAGATAATAATATAGAAAAAGTAAGTATGGTAGTTTTCAAAGAGGGGAGTTTGGAAGAGGGAGAGCTGTATTAAAGGAGTCCATTTCCATCCCTGATAAAATTCTTATGTGTCCAACAGAATAACTAGAGTAATCACATAATTCTTGAAAGCATGATCAAGATAATTCTGAATATCTACTGCAGCTCATTCTCCACCTGGTCACCAAACTAAGAATCAGTTTTGCAATAGGAAGATCATGAACTTTGAAATCATACAGATCTATCACTTGTTAGTTTTATAGCCTTGAGAAATCTAACCTCTTTGTGCCACAGTGTTCCAATCTATAAAATGCGGATAACTACAACTTTACAGGATTAATTGTGAAGGTATAATTAGCAAGCACGTGTAAAAATCTTGGGACATTGTAGTTATTCTCTACATGTTAGTTTCAATCTCCTTTCCTGTTTGTCCTCCAACTCATGTGCAAAGCACAGAGATATGAAGGTGTACACTTGTTTGCAGAATACTGATCAGACTCTAAGGGTTAAACTGTAATATAGATAGGCTTACAGTTTGGAGTATAAAGCTGAACATTTATATTAGGTTTTATGAAGGATCTGATTATTATATAAGAAGTTCAGATTTTTAATATTATATGCAATGGGGGGACTTCCCTGGTGGCACAGTGGTTAAGAATCCACCTGCAAATGCAGGGGACACGGGTTTGATCCCTGGTCCGGGAAGATCCCACACACCATGGAGCAGTTAAGCCCGTGCGCCACAACTACTGAGCCTGCGCTTTAGAGCCCGCAAGCCACAACTACTGAGCCTGAGTGCCACAACTACTGAAGTTCGTGTGCCTAGAGCTTGTGCTCCACTACAAGAGAAGCCACTGCAGTGAGAAGCCCGTGCACTGCAACTAAGAGCAGCCCCCGCTCGTCGCAACTAGAGGAAGCCCGCGCGCAGCAACGAAGACCCAACGCAGACAAAAATAAATAAATTTTTTTTAAAAGAGCCTGCACTCTAGAGCCCGTGAGCCACAACTACTGAGCCTGCAAACCACAACTACTGAGCCCATGTACCACAACTACTGAGCCCATGTGCCACAACTACTGAAGCCCACGTCTAGGGCCCATGCTCTGCAACAAGAGAAGCCACCACAATGAGAAGCCCGCACACCACAACGAAGAGTAGCTCCCGCTCACCGCAACTAGAGAAAGCCCGTGCGCAGCAACAAAGACTCAATGCAGCCAAAAATTAATTAATAAATAAATTTATATAAAAAAATTATGTGCAATGGGGAGTTTATCAGTTATCAATTGTTATATAACAAACAATCTCAAAACTTTATGGCTTAAAATAATAACCATTTATTAATTACAAGCCAAAGGTTTTGCTGGTTGGTAATACTGATCTGGACCAGGCTCTGCTGAACTTGACTAGACTTGCTTATTGGTCTGTGGTTGGCTGGGTGGGATGGCCTTACTTACATGTCTGGTGGTTGGCTGGCTTTTAGGTGGGGTGACAGAGGTTATTGGGCCAAGTATCTCTCATCATCCATCAGGGCAGCTTAGGCTTGTTCACAGATGGCAAGTTTCCCGAGAGTGAGAGGAACTAGACTGTACCTCTTGATAGGAGGACCGGTCATATCACCATCGCAAAGAGGCCTGGGTATAGGGAATAGTGGAGAATTGTGGCGATTTTTATTTATTTATTTATTTTGCAATTTACAGCAGGAACTATTTAAATGTTTTGGAGTGAATGGTAGGATCAAATTTGTATTTAGAGTAGTTACTCTAACAGCAGTAGGGAAAATGGAAAGGAGGTAGAACAGAAAAAGGCAAGAATAGCTTTGAGAAGACTTTTGCCACTGTACTGGGAAAAATTATCATATGAATATTCTGAGTCTTTCCTCAACCCCCCTTAATCTGGGAAGAGAATATCCCCCTTGTCTACTTATTTTCTACTCTACACATCTCCTCTGGGAAGATTTCTGCCAATGTTGGACTCCTTCTGGGCTTTGGTGGGGCAGAAGAAGGAGAAGAGGGAAAGGCTATGGGGTTAAGCAGGATTTCCAAGTCCTTCTTTTATGGTAGTTTGGGAGCGGGTAGTGTGGTAGGAAGTGTGGTGTAAGAAGTCAATGGGAGAGAGAATAAAGAGTTGTACAAACGTTGTCATGAGCTGTATCTCACCTTCAAGGTGTTCAAGAAACATCAATGAAAAATGTCATGTGCCAAGTATCTTCCATCTGTCCTTTCAAATTCATTCTTTTTTTTTTCCAAGTTTTTTTTTATTGGTACTCACTTCAGAAACTTGAATCCACAGATATAAGCAGTATATAACCAGAAAGTTACAAGTAAACACAGATTATACATGCAAATTTCTGTTCACAAAGGTCACATATGCAGTATATGAATTAGAAGCATGCATCTAAGATTATGGCCAAACTGTTTTTAAAATGCAGAAATGTAAAATTACGTCTTGAAAATATGAAGAGGTGGTCTACACACTTCAAAAATCAAATGTGCTTATACCAGATGTATGACAGCTACAGGATTCAAGTGACAAGCAATATCTCAAGAAATTAATACTGGTCAAAGAGAATGGGAATATTTTTATATTTCACTGAAAAATACACTGACTACTAGAATATGAAATCTAGCAGGAACTTAGGGAAAAAATTACAAAATCTAAAGCCAATTACTTAATATTTCTTATTACCTAAACAGCATGACATTAAAAGAAAACTGCACCTGCATTTTAATTACCAATCTCACATTAATGAAGTTCTCAAAAAATGAAACAAGACCGAAAATGCTTCGAACTGCAGATGAAAAGTCTGCAAGGCTCAGATTAAAATGTGGAATGTTTCAGATGAAAGTAATAAAAATACAATTGGTTTTGTTCTTTATTGAATGGAATCAAAAGTTTTGACATTTCTTTGAAGCTTGGAACTACTAAATTTCATTTCTCTGAATGTTTCTACCTATCTTTCTTAGTGGTGCAAGTGTCTTAAGTAGCATATGAAGTCAGTCTCTACCAAGTATTTCTGTCTGTTACCATTTTGATAAAACAAAAACAATTCTTCATTAACTTAACCGTATATGTATTTTTGCTATAACACTTAACACATGAACAGACGTCTATTATTTTTCCACTATAACAAAAGAGTACAATAGTTTTCTTCTAACTATCTGTATTGTATTTAAAAAAGGTTAACATTTAAAAACAAAGAACCATTATTTTCTTTGAAATCATTAAGCTTCTTGCAATCTTAAGCTTCCTTCTTCTGCCTGCGTTCTTCTGCCAATTTATTCAGAAATTTCTTTAATTTCTGATAATGAGGAAGGCTGCTGCAATGAGTATTCTTTGCAACTTCTTCATTTGTATAAAAGAGTGAACACAGCTTACCGTAAAACCCTGTTTTAGGTATCACATAGTCTATACCAACAGGAACATTGGGCTGATATGGTCCAATTCTATACTCATCTGGGATTGTATAGTCCTCCTTGTTTTCATCACTTTGGCCATCTGCGTTTTCACTTGTATCTTTTTTGGGATCATCAGCATTCTCAGCAGATTCAGCACCTGGTTCTGCATTTTCCTCATTTTTAATTCCATTCGTTTTCTTGGTCAAGTTCCTCGATCTTGTCCACCTTTTTAAGCTTTTTCTTCGCAGTTGCTGAAGCACTCGCATTTGCATCTTTTTTCACAACTTTTTCGGAAGGTTCCTTTTTCCCATCAGATGCCACATCCCCTAAATTAGCAAGATCTGTCTCATCTCCCACTGAACTGCCACTTTCTAGCAGTGCTGCTGCCTCTTCTTCATCTACAAGTAGCTCATCTTCAGATTCAAGAAGCATGTTAGGTTCTTGTTCTGCCTGGTCATCCTTTGTATCTTTTTCACCATCTTCTCCTGATTTCTCTTCTTGTTCTTTACCTTCGGTTGTACTTTCAGTCTTCTGGGAACCATCAGTTTTGGATTTCTTATCACTTGGAGATTCTTTGCCATCTGGAGAGCAAGATCTTTTCCGGGACTTATCTTTTTTCAGTAAGTCAATGCCTCTGTTGGGAATCCTGAGTACCAATTTTTTGTATTTTTCAGACAGGTCAACTTTTACACATCTCTGTTGAAACCAAAGGGCCTTTTTCAAACAGTGGTCAACCATTGCATTGCATCTTCTCTGGTCTCCATCTCAATAAAGACCTGACTTTTCATCCTCATCAGTATATAATTCTTAATCTTCCCATAAGGCTCAGCAAGCTTGAGGACAGCACTGTCAGAATAGCCAGAATGAGGTAAATTGCTGAGATGTGTCACATGTCCAAGCTCTTGTTTTTGATCAACCTTCTGGTCTGGCTTCCCTTCAGGTTTCTTTATTCTTTTATACTTCTGGGATAAATGAACTCTCACTGGCTTGCCAAATACTAATGCTGGTGTGGTTGTATAATAATCCACTGCAGCCTGAGCATCTTCTGTGGTTGCCATTTCAATAAATGCCTCATTAATTTTATTTAGAATCAGATGATTTGAAATAACTCCAAATGGTTCCACCAGCTGTAAGAGTTGATATCTCAAGTTTTTCCCTCGCTGGAAATCCATGATGTGAACAACTCGGCTAGTTTCCACTCTGCCCTTTTGCATGTGTCTTGGTCCTTGCAGGTTTCCATTTCCAGCACCCAGATTTCCTCTTGGTCCAACTGCTGGTCCCTCAAGATGAAATGAGAGAGGCAGAGGTCCCAGAATTCCTGGTGCTGGGTTTGTAGATTGCTGCAACATGAATGGATCACCCATTGTGTGTCCTGTATCATTGTCAGGATTCCATTCTGGGTAGATTTCAAGAAGAAGCTGGCGTCGACGACCGTGACTTGCTCCATTGATATGTTGACTCCACTCCTTATTAGAATGAACTGGCAAATCACATATAGAGCACAGATGGGGATAACCCTTCAGTAAGAGTCCATGGAAGTCTTCAATATTGCTACTTGGAGGAGCGCCCCTCTTTTTCTCAAAGAGAGATCTCTCTTGTAAGGGGCCAGGACCACGTCCCATTCTCTCATACTCACTGTCAAATTTATGATAGTTATGCGAGGTCTCACCAAAAAAAGAATCATCCCTACACCTTTCTCCATCTCTTAATCTGTCATCTTCATAATCCATTCTGTCATAATAACCAGATTCTTGAGAACGACTTCCATGGTCATAATCAAGCACTGGGTTGAGACTAGGACCACGATCATCAAAACTGTCTGTTCTAAAGTGCCTTTTTTCTTCCCAATCGTCCCTAGGTACTCTGTATGGTGGCTCCCGTGTAGCAGATCTGCCATCTCTACCATAACTCAATGTAGGGCCTTCTTCAGTTCTCCTCCTTTTAAGCTGTAGAAGGATTTGGGGCAAGTTCTCAGGAGTAATCTTGTCCTCTGGATAACGACTCAGTTCATCGAAGTCTCTAGCAGACAGACCAAAGCTGGCCAAAATGTTACTGGCCTGGTCTGCATCCCCACGGTGTTGAGAAGACAAAGGGAGCGGACCTCTACTTCCAATGTTAAATATAGACTGCAAATTATGGGAAGAAGTACTAGCAGAAGACAGTGCACTATGAGCTCCTTGTTGATTCAATGAAGAACTCATTCCAAGATTCATTAAACTAGCAAGGCGTGCAGTACCCTGGTTCATCCTTCCAAGAGATGCTGGCATACTTAAAGACTGGGTAGCAGCAGCAAGAAGGCCTATTCCTGCTGCAGACAGGTCACGCCCACGACCCCGCGAGTTGCTACCAAGAGATGACTGCTGGAATGACTTGGACATTGTAGAACTATCTCTTGTCTAGTTTATAGATTAAAAAAAATTTTTTTAGAAGATGGCCAAAAAGAAAGCTCAAACTAGAAAACTAGGTTAACTTTGCTTCAAAAAATGGTAACGCCAAGAAAAAGGATCAATAAGGACTGTATAATCTTCTTCAAGCTGGGAACCAGCAGACAACTCTTAAGGAGAGGGAGAGGGAAAAGAGGCACCTCTCTCCAAGCGAGCGGGACGCTGAGACTCCCACAATCCCCTGCAGCAATGGTGCTGTAAGAGCCAAATTCACTCTTTATCCTTCTGTATCCTCTCTTTTGCACAAGGCTGATCTAATACGGATCACATCCATGGACCTGCCTGTCCATTGACTTCTGGTTGGGCAATCGGAGCCCAGCAGGCAGTCAGAAGTGGTGAGAAGAGTGAGATTGTAGCATTTATTCCCTCAGTCAGCAGCCAGCCAGCAAAGAAAGTAGACTATCATTATACATTTTCTTGTTAGGAGTTACTCTTCTTTCCAGCCCCATACTTTTTATTCCAGAAAAATTGATTATTATTTGTCTCCGTTTTAAAAATGTATATTATCATATTTAATCCTTACAGCAACTCTTATGAAGATGATAACATTATTTTTATTATTTTTTTAAATTTATTATTATTATTTTTTTTGTGGTACGCGGGCCTCTCACTGCTGCCGCCTCTCCCGTTGCAGAGCACAGGCTCCGGATGTGCAGGCTGAGCGGCCATGGCTCACGGGCCCAGCCGCTCCGCGGCGTGTGGGATCTTCCCGGACCGGGGCACGAACCCGTGTCCCCTGCATCGGCAGGCGGATTCTCAACCACTGCGCAACCAGGGAAGCCCTATTTTTATTTTATAAATGTGGAAAATAACAAAGTTCAGAGACAGATTAAGTGAGCTATCTACCATCCAAGGTTTTATTTTCCTCCAGCCTTTTTAAAGCCACTTTAGAAGAGAATTAATTTTTTCATCTAAAATTAATTTGGGGGCCCTGTAAACTCTCAGTAGAATAGAAAGAGAGAGTAGTCAGTGTTGAGTTTTCTTTCCCAGTCTTTATTCAGGGAATTAAGGTTAAAATTATTCTTTTAACTTATCCACCATTTCTAAAAGAAAATTTAGGTAGGCAAACAAATGGAGATAGTGGCAAACTATCTCATTTTCTTTAAAAAAAAGTAATTTTCCATTTTCCTTCTTGACCTCTTGTACATCGGAAAAGTCTAAACCCACAAGCCGTTTTTTTCTTAACGTGTACATTAATAAAGTTTCACTTGTTTGGAAAAACTATTCTTGTGACATTTAATTGTCAAAGAATTTTCTAGGTCTTGTGGACATGCTTATGCAAATTCATATAAGCAGCATCTGAAACATATAGGAATGCTGTTTAAACACTGTAGTTCTACATGTAGTTTATGACAAATGTAAAAACAGAATTGTTTTACAAGTCCCTTTTTCATATATAAGGCCATATTTGCTTCGATTTGTAACTTATAATGTCATATATATATATATATATATATATATATATATATCTTTCCTAATAACTATTTAAACCTTTACTCAAAACTTTTCTTTTTGCCATTCTGGACCAGTATATGCTATTAACATTTGGGAAGCTCGAGAGGTAAATTGAGAACAGCTGTGAATGATTAATATTGATGCCTCGGGTGCAATGTTCTGTCAGCCTTGTGAGTGGCAGTAAATCAGCAAAAAAATGGGATTGAGTTGTATCTTTTCCCATCTTGTTACATACATTATCATAGGATAAGACTGACTAAAATGGACATCTCTCCCCCAACTCTCTGGCGAACAACTGCCAGAGAGAATCTCTTGTATATAAAGTATATTTGACTATATATTCAGTTAGTTTGATATGAAATATATATTAATTTTCCCATTTTGAAATTGCCTAGTATGGTAATTGGTTTGCAAATGATTTCTAATTCCTTCATCAAAGATGGAAGGTGAGTAGTTTGTTTTTCAAATTCAGGCATTTGATTTCATTTCAATTTGTTCTGTTTCTAAATGCAAGTTATATTCAAAATGGCACCTCAGTTTTCAAAACAAAATGTTTTTAGACTAGCATCAGTGACTAACTCTACCTGTATAGGTGAGAAACACTGTCAAAGGAGGTCCACTTATGATGCAAGTGCCAGGGAGGAATAAATTTTCCTCTACCCTTCTAGGTTTTTCTAGCTGGTCTAAGAATGAAAATGACATAGTACAGATTAACAGGAGAAAATCAAACAAAAGTTGAATAACATGTATACATGGGAGAGACCCAGGAAAATTGAGTAACTCACCAAACGGTTGAAACCCTCACATTAGAAACTATCTTCAGCTAAAGACAAAAGAGGATGTTGGGGGTAGTGATTTGGGATTTCCGAGGGGAGAAAAACAATTGACATGGAAATGGAAAAGCAACTGTTTGGTAAACCTGTATGTGCTGGGCAGTGCAGAGATATGGGACACAGAGTAGACTCGGATCTGAGTTTCTCCCACCACACCTGGCCCATGTTCTTTGCAGGTATCTCTGGTGATGGCTTTGTTCCTGGAACGGACCCTTTATCTGAATTCTTTAAGCAGCCAAGGGGAAGGTAAAAAGGAAGACTTTCTGAGTCTTCTGTTTCTTAAAAATAATCAGCCTAAATTCATATTTGTGGCAAAGAGACACATTTTGGAGTGGCAAATTTTGCTTCCCTACACAGATAGGTTCAAATATGAGCAGTGTAGAAAACTACTCTTAAGAGTATTTCACCGAGCAAGTGATGACTTTTTAAATGATGTTTTATTTATTATTGGGCTCTTAATGCTGTTAGCATTCAAATCGTCACTCCTTGTCTTTCCAATTTCAGATCTTTGGGATAATCCTCTATTTTCATCTATTTATCTCAGAGTGTTACAAACTGACAACTTCTTCTGGATATTGGAGGAGAAATAAATGGAAGACAAATTTTCCTATCAGAAATTGGCCCTTAGTCTGTTTAGTGCTCAATCAAATCTTCTAACATCTCACACATGATATGTTCCTGGAATCATGTACCTTGGTATCACCATATATTAGGACTATATTCTGGTATATTTTGAAGTTTAAGCAATTCCACACAAATGTGCAAGTTTTAATAAGACTATAGCAAAACTGCTCCTATACTACATTAGAAAAACATTTTCATTCCTCTAGCATAGGGAATTTTTATCATAATTTCATACTGATCATTACAGGATCTCATAAGATATAGAAATTTCTCTATTACTAGAGATGGGGAAAACAATTCAATGGTGCTGTGGACTGAATGTTTGTGTCTCCTCCCCCCACCCTCAAATTCATATGTGGAAATCCTAATCCCCAATGTGATGGTATTAGGTGGTGGGGTTTTAGGAAGATGATTAGGTTATGAAGGTGGAGCCCTTATGAATGGAATTAACACTTTTAATAAAAGAAACCCCAGAGATTTCTTTTTGCCAAGCAAGGGTACAGTGAGAAATTCCAGTCTACAACCGAAAGGAGGGCTCTCACCAGAACCCGACCATGGTCTCAGATTTGCAGCCTCCAGAACTGTGAGAAATAAATTTCTGTTGTTTATAAGACACCCAGTCTATGGGACTCTGTTATAGCAGCCTGAGTGGACTAAGATGGAAATTAGTACCCAGAAGTGGGAGTGCTGCTGTAAAAATGTGGACATGGCTTTGGAACTGGGTAATGGGTAGAAGCTGGAGGAATTTTGAGCTGCATGCTAGAAAAAGCCTGAATCGCCGTGAACAGATTTTTAAAGATAATTCTGGTGAGAGCTCAGCAAGAAAAGAGGAGAGCTGTAGAGAGGGCTTCCATCTTCTTAGAGAGTACCTAAGCAACCAAGAACAGAATGTTGGTAGAAATACGGACAGTAAAGTCCACTCTGATGAAATCTGAAACAGAAATGAGGGACATGTCATTGGAAACTGGAGGAAAGGCAATCCCTGTTATAAAGTGGCAAAGAACTTGGCTGAATTGTATTCATTTTTTAGTGTTTTGTGGAAGGTAGAACTTGCAAGTGATGAAATTGAATATATAGCAAAGGAGATTTCTAAGGAAGGTGTTGAAGGAGCAGCTTGGTTCCTCTTGACTACTTACAGTAAAATGTGAGAGGAGAGAAATAACTAAAGATGACATGGTTAAGCAAAAAGGAACTAGATACTTAAAGATTTGAAGATTCTCAGCCTGTCCATATTATGAAAAATGAGAAAGCTATTCAGCAGAGAACATTAAGGGTGTGATAGACTGGACAGGAGATTAGTGTGGGTGTGACCCAAGGATTTAATCAACCACCTCAACAAAAGGCAGGAATAGAGATGAGACTATAACAGCAGAAACACTGCCAGCTGGAACTGAAGGAAACAGAGAAAACAGGACAGAAAAAGACCCTGCAGGACCAGACCACAGAATCATTCAGTTGTGAACTTGTACTATTCTTCAAGGCATGGGAAGAAGGGCCCCAAAGGTGCATCAGAGATTATCAGGGCTGCCACTGTCACCACAAGCTCAGAGTTTGGTGGGGTGGGGAGGGCACCTGTCTCCACCTTGGCTTCAAAGGATGAGTCTAACGCTCAGTGAATCCACGGGGCAGGGTCAGCCAGTGGAACCGTTGGGGAATACTAATCCCACCCCAACAGAGAACATCATGAACTCTTGAGACTTGACCAGTTTCTCCCTTTAAACTACAATTTACAATCACCTTCATCCTGTGTTTATCCCAACAATCCATTTCCAATGGAAGTTTTCAATATAGATATAGAAGCAGTGTTACTCTGGTTTGCTGCAATAATTGGCATTTTGGTGTGTGGTGACTTGGTTGTAAAAATGAGGGCATGGATATAGAAAGTTTGCATCCTCTCTATATCCATGCCCTTTGCAGGGTGACTTTGTAGATCCTAACATCAAGAAGTGGAGTCTATTTCCTCATCTCTTTAAAGTGGGTAGGTGCTGTGCCTTGCTTTGACTGGATACTGTGCTGAGATTGTGTCAATTTCAAGCATAGGCTTCAAGGGGTCTTGAATGCATCCACTGGTCCTATTGGTCCCCTGCCACCACGCATGAACAAACCCAGGTTATGTTGCTGGATGACGAGAGACACATTATCACTCAGTAAAATTCTTTCACTCAGTAAAATTCTTTATCTATCTTTATATTTTATATAAGTTTTTGTAAGTTATATACAATACAAGTTATATACAATTCCTCTTTTTAAAGAAATATATACATATTAGGGTAATTGCATCAAATTCTTAAGAATGATCATTTGAACTGTTGCTTCATCCATTTATTGCCAAATTGGAACTTGGCAACATAGGACCATAGGACTTGTCAGAATCCCACCCACTGGCATGCAGGGAACATTTCAGAAGAGCAGCCTCACTCAGATGCAGGCCCAGATCCCAGGTCTCTTATCCAAAAATAAAACTGAACTTGGTAGTGGGGCAGAACTAGGGCAACAAGGTGACCAGAAGTCTTATAGCCGTTGTTGGGTCACTGTATCTGAACTTGGAATTGTATCTCCATCAAGTGTACTAGCCTCACAAGCTATATTACCTGCTCTTTTCAGGTTAGATATAGGACTGGCAAAGGCCTGGGTCTGCCGGTGAAGCCTTATGAAACTTACTAATGTATTTAGTTTTAGGGATCAGGATTAGATAGTTGTGAGGAGACTAGAGTTGATGACTAAACTTTAAAATAATTTTAGTTGTTAAAGACTTATTGAATCAAATCCTCTGATTTTCTTTCTTTTTTTTTCTTTTTGATAAATTTGTTAAATTTACCTTCTTTATTCTGTCTAAAAGTTCTAGTCTGTACAAAGGATGCAGAATGCATGTATAGATGGCATACTTGTCAGATGGCTGCCTTTTTTTTTTTAAAAAAGGCCACTTTGCTATGTATACTGTAATTTGAACCTTTTTTGTAAGTTCTTGAGCCTGGTCCATTACTTATGCTCCGTTGCTGAGTCTCTACTGTCTAGGATGACTTGATGGATTTCTTCCTGACCGAATGAATTATGCCATGTAGTTTATTTTCTCTTACTGTGTTGAGGTGATACTGGGGAAAAATGTTAATATTTTCAAAGCTTGCACCACAGGAAGATTGGGTTTTGAATACAAGATTAAATTCTACTGAACTTTTCCACTGTGGATGAGGTACTTACATTAACATGGTCTAGAAAAAATTATCTATAAATAAAATGTTGGGATTTGTTGTTCTGACAACTTCTGACCTAAATGGAAATATATTGTAATTTCGAACTTTGTTCTTATCAATATGTATTTAAGACTGACTTTATGTCTGAAAATTGAAAGGTGATTTTGAGAAAGGGGGAAGACTGAAAAGTTGATATGTGAGCATGTTAAAATATTTTATTTTAAAACCCTGTAGTTAGTTTAATTTAGTGTCATGAATATAGACTTCACTGATTCAGGATTTGTGTTTATTAGGAAGCAGGCTAGATGGAAGTTTATTTTCACATTATTTGAGACATAAGTTTTTAAGGAAATAACATGACTAAGGGAAACTTTATTTACGAAGGATTTTTTCAAGAAATTTGCAGATTTGTTTTATAATTATTAGTTTGCATCAAAGATATATTTATTCATTTGTCAACAGGTTAAACCCAATTCAAATGATATATGTTTAAAATAGTCAAGTTAACTTGCAACAAATTTGGAAATTCTTTTAGCAATACTATACATTTAATTGTTAATGTACCTCTAATTTTATTTTGTTTTTGTAGTCACCTTGCACTACCAACTTGAGAGCACTTTTTTTTTTTTGGCCATGCCATGTGACAAGCAGGATCTTATTTCCCCAACCAGGGATCAAATCCATGCCCCCTGCAGTGGAAGCACAGAGTCCTAACCACTGAACAGCCAGGTAATTCCCTACCTCTAATTTTAATAGTGCCATATTTCCTTATGTGTTATCATCCATAAGTTTTGAACTGAACATCTGATCTCCCCTCCATAATTCTCTTTTTGTATGTTTCTATGACATTCAAAGCTTGATACGAGCTATGAAATAATTCTGATGTGACTTTTTTTATTTTTGTAAAAGTAAAAGGAGTACTGATAATTGCTCTTCAGTTGCTCTTTCATAGCATCCTGGGGCTGCTCTATGTGGGATCGGGGGTGGGAGTGGGAATATTCTTCAAACTAGAATTGTGGAAATTCTAGAGTTTTCTAGATGTCTGGTCAGCATTAGTCAGGGAAATATGCATCATTTCAATTCAGTAAGTTTAGCAATAAAATATCTACTGATAAGAGGGAGGAAATATGCACATAAATATGGCAATGGATATAGTCCTTCAGTTAAGTCTATGTTCTTTACCAGTGTTGTGTGTGCCAATTACAATCTAGGAGAGCCTGGAAGGTTAACCTCTTCTTCATGTGCAGTTAGCCAATATTCTACAAACTATTTTGTTTGGGAAATTGGGTTGATTTAAACTTACTAAGATCACAGGGATATGGTCTACTTCAAATGAGTAACACAACAAACAGATCAAATAGCTCAAGGTGTGATGTGGAAAATCCACGAATTTTCTTGAAAATAAAATCTTAAAAACCAAAATCTGTACAAGAAAGATGTAATCAGTGTGCACTGCATGAGTCAGCCTTTACAAAAATGTAAACTAGATGGTAATTTAACAAAAATATAATATGTATATTGGGAGAATGGGGAGGGGATATTTGTGTGTGTGAGTGTGTGATTTATGTTTTGTGTGTGCATTTTATGTGGAAAATTATCCTGATTTTTCATCATAGAAAATCAATATTGTCAAAATTTTTTAAATTAATAAATAGTAGTTTAAGATTACTAGTTAGAAATATATATGCATTGTTGTGGTTATAATTGTGGGCTTGAACCAGACTTGCTTGTGTTAGAATCCTGGCTCCATGACTTACTGTCTATGTGACCTTGGGCAAAAGTTACTTGACCTTTCTCTGCATCAATTTCCTAGCAAGAAAGTAGGAATAACTGCCTTGTAAGTTATTATGAGTAATCAATGAGTTAATATTGTAATGTACTTAGAAAACTCTTGTCATGTAGCAAACACCATGAAAGCAGTTGTTCACTAAAATAAACAATGTATTCTTTTTTTAATTAATTAATTAAGTTTTGGGGGGCGGGGCTGTCTTGGGTCTTCATTGCTGCACGCTGGCTTTCTCTAGTCGCGGCCAGCGGGTGCTACTCTTCGTTGTGGTGTGCGGGCTTCTCATTGTGGTGGCTTTTCTTGTTGAGGAGCATTGGCTCTAGGCATGCGGACTTCAGTAGTTGTGGCTCGGGCTCTAGAGCGCAGGCTCAGTAGTTGTGGCGCACGGGCTTAGTTGCTCCACAGCATGTGGGATCTTCCCGGACCAGGGATTGAACCTGTGTCCCCTACATTGGCAGGCGGATTCTTAACCACTGTGCAACCAGGGAAGTCCCAACAATGTATTCTTAAATTACAAAATAATCAGCTAAGAGAGTTGACAGATATTTCCTCTTTTTTGTTGGAAATTTTAAGGGGGGAATGTATTGAGTTGGGGTACTGCAACCTTTTATAAGAAGGCTCATAGTACTATTAGACTTTTAAAGCTATGTGAATGGTACTTGGATAAAAATAGAAACAATTAAACATTACAAATTGAAATTTGTACTTTAAAAGAAATCTTTATATTGGAATTCACTGAGAATCATTATAAGCTTGTGAGGAGAAGCTAGTTGTTTCTTTGTTTTTGTTTTTTTTTTTTGACAGACCATCATGGTAGATTGTTGGCTCAGTAAATATTGGTTGAATGTTTAATAAACAGTCCAGTTGGCTTGTCTTCCTTGTGGAAGGAAGATCTTCCTTTTCTCCAAGTGGTGCAATCATTTTGAAACTATGGACTGTAACCATTCAAAATAGGTGATATGACTATTTAAACTCTACATGCAGTGATGCATTGAGCAAGTCCTCATAATCAACAGACATATCTGATAGGATCTTGAAACTGGTGCTACTTCCAAAGGAAAGACTGAACTGGGAAAAGTTTGGAGGTTGATGCTGTAGGGACTGCACAGAGTGTAGGTGGTAAGCTGAAGAGGAAGTGCACACCGAGACCCAGATAGATACAACACATTTAGATGATTGCGTGAAGGGGCTCCCAGAGGGAGCTGGCACTTAGGGACGAAAGCCTAGATGGCCTCTGTACTGATGGCTAGGGGCAGCTTGAGCGCAGGAAACTTAGGTGGCCTGTTTTCAGAAATGTAGGAAGGCAATTGGAAGGATGTTTTCCTGAAGGCATGAGGAGACACTATCCATTCAACTTCACTGCTGTGCTTTACACAGGTTTTGGGTGGCAGCATGCTAGATGACACCAGGCAGGATCTGGGACTTTGGTTAATAAAGTAGAAGTAGCTAGAACTTAGGGATCATGGCCCAGAAGGTTGAGGAGTCTATTTTCAGAAATTCAATGTATAGAATTAGGAAATACTATTAGGTTAACTATATGAATGTGCTTATATTTGACCTTTTTCTCTCTAACATTTTGTCATGAAAAATTTCAAATATATGGTAAAATTTGAAAAACTTTTAAGGGAATAGTATTTAATTGTTTCTTAACTATGAAACAGCGATTTCATTTTGCTTACCTAGTACATGACCCGGTGAGCTTAGGCTGCGTGCTGAAGTGGTTTGTTCTTTGGCCTCCTGAACCCTACAAACCCAAGTATCATGGCCAGTACCTATGAATAAGACTGGTTATGGAAAGTACAGAGAATTGTTGTAGATAAGATCCTGATGCACAGCACACAAAAAAAGCTATCCAAATACATTTCATCCCCTGTCACATAGACCCAGGTAATAAGAATGCTTCCTAAAGAACAAAATATAAACCAACAGAAAACTTGATTGTTTGGAGAGGAAAATATGTTTGCTTACTCGGAAGTTCTGACGCTTTTATGAAAAAGGCCTTTAGCAGATCATTATTTTAGACTTTCTTCATATTTGCATAGATCATATTTTCTCATTATTGTCACTTGTGAAAACAGGATTCCTGAAGGAAGCGGTATACAGGCTAACAATGAAATGGTAACTGATTTGAATGTAAAATAATCTCTTATGATTTTCCCATGCTGGTAGATAAGGATCAGTTGGAGATTTTTAGCCCACAAAAGAAGCTTTTTGTATATCTCCCCAGTCTATTAATCTTCCACATTAGTCAGTATTCTTTAAATCAACTGAATCATATTTTATGCCTGCCTAGAGATGGCTTCTTGGAAACCATAATAATAATTGATCTGCGACAGACACCTTGATTAAAAAACAAAACCAAAAATAAAACAAAGAAAAAATATCCCAGCTGTGGGCCATGCTGATGTTTTCTGTGAAATGGACTTGGGCTTAACACGGTTAATTCACTTATTTCCTAGAATATTATTAGGCGATTTAAAATAATTACAGCAACATTTATGAGAAACTGTTGGCATATTAAGGTTATGAAATTGCCTTTTAAATGTGCATAAAATGTAACGCCTTTGTTCCTAAGGCTACAAGCACTGAACCAAAACTAATGACTGTAAGCTACCCAGTGTCACACCTGACAAATTGTGATTTGCAGCGTAACTTAGTATTTGGGCAAACTTGCTGTAACTGGAACACACATACACACACATATATATACTAAATTCTCACATTGGATCTTTTCTTTCAATTGTTTTGGAATCAATCATCTGCCATCTCTTTTTTTTTTAATAAATTTATTTTGTTTTACTTATTTTATTTTTGGCTGCGTTGGGTCTTCGTTGCTGCACGTGGGGTTTTCTCTGGTTGCGGCGGGCGGGGTCTACTCTTCATTGCGGTGCACAGGCTTCTCATTGTGGTGGCTTCTCTTGTTAGGAGCATGGGCTCTAGGCACGTGGGCTTCAGTAGTTGTGGCACATGAGCTCAGTAGTTGTGGCTCACGGGCTCTAGATCGCAGGCTCAGTACTTGTGGTGCACGGGCTTAGTTGTTCTGCAGCATGTGGGATCTTCCCGGACCAGGGCTCAAACCCGTGTCTCCTGCATTGGCAGGCGGATTCTTAACCACTGCACCACCAGGGAAGTCCCCATCTCTTTAGCCAACGATGTTTTTAGATAGAAAAATACAAATTTGGATGATTTTATTACATGTTTAAAATTATTTTCAACTATTATCCTTAATAGAGTCTAGATGCTTTAAAAATTCTATAATTTTTCAACTATGCTAGTCAAATTCTTTTGGTGCCATTTGGTTTTTCAGCAGATGGCTATAAGGGTAAAAGGTCAATTAAATATAGAACTCTAGGCCAGTTGGGCACTTAAAATATTTGATCTCCTTTACTGCTATGTGAAAAATGTTGGATTTGTTGGGTCTAGTAAGGGTTTGGGGATGTCAGAAGGTAAGTTCTAGAGGGATGGTGTAGGGTCAGGGGTATACATAGATGACAGCTGTGTGCCTATGGAGGCCTTCATTTTTGGGTGAACCTGGAAGGGACTTCTCAAGCACATGAATATGTCTGATGTAACACAGAGAGGTAAAATTATGTAGAAAGTTACAACATCAGTGCTGGTTATTTAATAAAGTGAATTCTTCGACTGATTATTATGGATGTTATAAACATATTATAGTCACTGTGCTGTAAATGGGAAGTAAGTCCCCCATGAGATCTTTACGGATCACTCTGTCATATCCATGGGAGTTACACGTGGAGAGGCATGTGAAATTAAAGGATTTATTATACTCACAGGTCCTAGAACAGGGAGGCACACACGCCATACACAGGGGGCCACATGGGGAGAGACCAAGGGAGCAGGCTCAGCCAGGGAGGTGGGGAGTTGTGAGAGAGTGAACGCCCGTGGGCAAGTGCCTTTATTGTGGGTCGAGGTGGAGTACACAAGTAAAAGGCACGAGGGATTTCACTGGTCTGTTTGAATGTCACTAGGTCATAGTCAGGAGAGGGCAGGAAGGGGAACTTGGGGCAGGGGCCAGCCTATCACACTACTGCACCTGGCCCCCTGCATGAGGTGCTCACAGGTGTTTGTGGAGATGCTGAAGCAGCAGGAAAATGTGGTTTTAAAAATTTATAATAAAGTCACATAGTATTGTTTATAATGATTTATATAATTTATCCAGGTTGCTAAATGTGTACTGTGGGAGACAATATAGCTTTCCTTTTTCACAATAAACTACCTTTCAAGAATGCCTTTTCCCCCCGCCAGCGACATCAAGGAATCATATAGAAATTTTCCAGGTAATTAAAATGCTGAAAGCTACTTCATTTTAACATTATTGATGAATTTTTTTTTTCCAAAAAAGATATGTGGTCGGCCAAATAACGGCCCCTCAAAGCTGTTCACGTTCTAATCCCTGGAACCTATGAGTGTGTTATGTATGGTAGCAAGGGAGAAATAAGGTTGCTGATGGAATTAAGGTTGCCAAACAGCTGACTTTAAGATAAGGAGATTATCCTGGATTATCCAGGTGGGCTCAATATAACCATGAGAGGAAGTACGAGGCAGGAGAGTTGGGTCAGAGCGATGCAACACGAGAAAGAGTCCAACGACCATGGCTGGCTTGGGAGATGGAAGGGGTCTGCAAGTCAAGGAAGAAAATGGATTCTCCCCGAGAGCCTCCAGAAGGAACATAACCCTGCTACCTGGATTTCAGCCTGGTGAGACTCATTTTGGACTCTGACTTCCAGAAAGAGAATACCTTTGTGTTGATTTAAGCTGCCAAGTTTGTGGTAATTTGTTACAGCAGCAGTAGGGAAGCTAACACTGTGTAACATACTTCAGTGTTTGTTTTTTCCTAAGAGCATTAACTCTGGGTCCTCCTTAGACCTCTAAAGGATGCTACAATTCTGAAGTCGAAGTTGTTTTCGTTCTCCTCTCCATTCTATTGGCTGCCGTCCTTGCTTTAGCTAGTATGCTGTTCCTAATACCTGCGCCCCCAACCCCTGAGCAGCCGGGGAGGGTGGGGTTTCGGGGCCGGATATCCGGAGGGGTTTTTCATTCTGCCGCTTGGGATCTGTGAAACCTTGGGGCACTGTCTTTACCTCCCCAAACCTCCGTTCAAAAGACAGAAAAGAATACCCAGCTTGTAGGGTCGTTGTGAGAATGAGGTAGGTAATGTCTGCTGACAAGGCACAGGTGAGGACGTCGTGATCTGGTGGCTAGTTACGGTGAAGCTACAACCAAATCCAGAGGCGTTTTCCACCTTGTTCACTTTGGGGATACGGGCTGGGTCTATGGACCTGAGGGCTGTGGGCACCTGGACTTCCGGATGAAAGATGTGATTATACAGTTGTATCTGGGTGGCTGTATACACTCTGCTTTCTTCCTAATCCCCACTACAGGTAAGACATGGCAAGTACCTGCCATTTTTATGTATTTTTATTTGTTTGAAAAAGTAATATATACTTAAGGCATAACATTAGACCAGAATCTGAAGTGTATACAGTTAAAGTAAGTCTCCCTGTAACTTTTATCTCTAATTCCCTAGATTCCCTCCCAGGAGGCAACTAGTTTTTCATGAATCCTTCCTGGGATAGTCTGGGCACGTTTCAACATATTCTCTGCTTCCTTTCCACAAACAGGAGTATATTCTATGCTTTACTCCTAACATTTTCCTTCCCACTGAATTTTTCTTAAGTAACATTCTAAGTCACTATCTCTTGTAAATAGGTAAATATTTACAAATTTACAAATATCTTGTAAATAGTAAATAAATACGGTATTTATTTGATGAGTATCAAAAGAATGAACATACTTACCTTGCAAAGGAGCAACTGTACACTTGTGCAGGCGTAGAGTGGGCTTTGTGATAAATCACAAAACGATTTCCTTGTACTTAAAATAAGCTTCAACTTAAGTGTTTAAATTTATAAACTTTCAATTTATAATGTGCTGTGACTCATTAATTATTCTATTAATTTAAAGATGGCTCTCTACTGGCAAGAAAGTGTATATCAAGAACAGCTAATCCTTGCCATCCAGTCCCCAAATTTCTCTGCATTTTTCTAAGAGTATAGATTCTTTATAAGCATGTGTCATCTTCTTTTTACACCTGCCCAATATTTATAATGATCATTCTCTCTCCCTTTATAGTGTCTGTGGGCTTCTTTAAATTTTGCTTTCAAAACAGTTTTCTATCCTTCTCTAGCTTGCCTGCAGTTTATCTTTGTCACCTGGATTTCGTTGTCTCTATCTGAGAAGGAAATATTTCACAGGTAGAACTCTAAATTATTAGTTACCATGGTAGTCAAAGCTTAAGGCCATAAAGATGAAAAGAGTGTGGTATGAAAGGTAAGAATTTTGTAGAAAATTATTTATGTATACGTACACTTATGCATGCACACATATATCTGTGTACACATATATAACATTTAAAATGACTTGCAAAATTATTTCATAATTGATTTTTTGCCTCGTGACCCCAAAACGCACCATGAAACTTTGTAGATTTCAAAAGGACTTTTTTGGACACTCATGAGAGAGTCGGAAAAGAACTCTGAAGGCCATTAATTTTAGCTATGACCATGCAGCTATGCTATGTATTAATCTTCTCTGTCATTTTTCTTATCAAATTTATGTTATCACAGACTGTAAGATAGATTTGTTTTTATCTTTCTCTCACTCTATGTCCCAGGCAGGTGGCTGACTCTTGATCTCAAAATATATGCCATTTTCTATGATGAGTAACTATTGAGGTTTTTTTTTTTTTTTCCTTTCTGAGATGTAATTGGAGACTTAACACCTTCCTCCACAAAAGAGATTCTCCATATAGCATTTACTTTTATCTACTATAGAAAGCTAGGCTGAAATCTGGGGGAAATAACAGTTTTCCCTCTATTGAATTATATTTTTGATTGGCACTATGAAGTTCAAAATTTTTGTCTTAGTTCTTCACAATATTGTTAGTATCTGTGCCTTAGACATCCCCCCTCCCCTTTGCCTACTCTTTACCTCAACAAGAATCCTACAGACGTAGATCGTATGAATTATATCTTCCATGGACTTTGTACTGAAACATTTGTTAAGAAGAATACATTAATTTCCCTTTTAGTTACCAGGTCATTTGAAATTGATGCTTGTGAAAGTTCTAGGTAGTTTGTTTCTGGTTTACACACCCTGAGATCTACAGGGATCCTGGGAGTTAGATTTCCTTATGGGACATCATGGTCACCCTAAGTCCCCCAGGCGTTCACTGTCAACTTCTTTTAAGACTCTTAAAGATGTGCTCACTGATGGTTCAAAGGCACAGGTGGTTGAATTGTTCTTTCCTGGGTGGTATTATTTACAGATTTCTTACTAAACCGTATGTTGTCTGCAGTAGGATTTTGAAAAGCATTTGGTAGGAGCTAATATTCATGCAATAGTGTTCTAGATAATGCAAAAAAAATTACTAAACATTGACTCTGCCTTCTAGGATCTTAATGATATTGTCATTTCAGGGCGTCTCTTAGAGACTAATTCTTCTCTAATGTGGTAGAATCTTGTAAGTGAAATCTGAGTTTCCTTTAAGATTCTGTAGCTGTTTCTAGGGACATTCTGAATTCATGTCGTAGGTAGGCTACAGGCCTATTCATAGGTTTCTTAGATACTGGGTTCTACATAAAGGCCTCTCTATATTGCTCTCTTGAATAATTTCATTTCTGGAATTCTTTCTCTGAAAGGAAATGAGGTTGGGGAAGTCGGTAGTCATTGCCCTTTACATTTACAATTCCTATCTCACAGCCTATGTTCTTCTTATCCCTATTTCCTCTTTCTTCTTGGTGCTTTATGTTCCTATACTCCTTAGCCGCCCATATTTTCTTCTGCTATGACCTGGGACACTAGCTGGGTAGATGCCAAAGAGGTCATAATAGCACTTTTATGGGTTGTTTTCATCATTGCTGCTCTTCATTTAGATAAAATAAAAACAGTATTTCTAGGGGGTAGATCAAAGAAATCATCTGAGCTAGTATAGGCTCAGCACTACTTAAAAAATAGGTATGAACTAACATAATCTTAGAACATTTGCACTAGCAGGGCCATTGGAAAGTTTTCTCTAATAATTAACATAACTATACAAGTTATGTATAGAGATTCAGGGCTTGCCTAAGATGACACAATGAATTAGTGGCAGAGATAGAATCTGCACCTAAATCTTCAGACTCCCATTTCAAAGTTATACGAATTTGTAAATTACCTTCTATTTAGAATTGAATGTCTAGAATGTGTCCATATCCATTGTTTTGATCCTGGCCAGTGGTACACATCCTCATGAGCTAAATTGGATGGTTAAATCTCAAACCTGCTTTTGGACCAGCTAACTGTAACTAAGCACCATGTAGTCCTGTGCATTGCAAAGTGGACCACTTTGTGCCACCATTGCTCTCTGCCCACGTTGGTTCCAGCCACGTGTGTAAGCTGAGGAAATGAATGGACTATGGGAACTGTTCCTTAAAGCTATATGCAGTCCTTCCATGTATTATAAAGGATGTAGTCAAGGAAACAAGGAGAAGTTAATTTCTCCAATCAGGAGAGTATTTACATAGCTAATTGGATGAAAAGTTAGACTTCTAATCTCCTTTCCACTCAGGCAAATACCATGGAACTCAACCAACAACCTACTGGGTGTATTAGTTATCACTACTCTACAATAAATTACTTGCAAACTTAATAGCTTAAAGCAACATACATTATAATTTTACAGTTTCTGTGCGTTAGGAGCCAAGGTATGAATCAGCTCTGTTTAGGGTCTCACCCAGTTAAAATCAAGGTGTCAGCTGGGGCTGTAATCTCATCTACATTTTGGAGTCCTCTTCCAAGCTCATTCAGGTTGCTGGCAGAATTGAATGACTTGCAGCCATAGGACTGAAGACAGCTTCCAGAGGGCGTCTCAGTCCAAATGCAGTTCACATCATGACTGACTATTTCCTCAAGGCCAGCTGGAGAGTCTCTCTGACTTCTCCTGTCTCAGATCTCTAGACTCTCTTTTTCTAAAATAACAGGTTCATCTGATTAGGTCAGCCCCACCTTGGATGATCTCCCTTTTAATGAATTTAACCTGATTAGGGACCCTAATTACATGTGCAAAATCCTTTTACCTTTTCCATACAACATAACCTAGTTACAGGAGTGATATCCTATCAGAATTGCAGGTCCTACTCCCACTCAAAGGGAGAGATTATACAGGGTGTTACATACCAGGGGATGGGAGTCTTAGGGATCATCTTGGAATTCTGCCTTCCACACTGGGGAATAGGAGAGTCCCTTTGTGTTAAAATATTGAAAATAGCAAACTTACCATATGGAAAAAAATATTTTCCTAGTTTAGTTTGTAAGTTTTTCCTCGTAGAATTATTTTATTTTTATTTTTTTAATTTTAGTTTTATATTGGAGTAGAGTTGATTTACAATGTTGTGTTAGTTTCAGGTGTACGGCAAAGTGATTCAGTTATACATACACATATATCCATTCTTTTTCAGATTATTTTCCCATATAGGTTATTACAGAATATTGAGTAGAGTTCCCTGTGCTGTACAGTAGGTCCTTGTTGGTTATCTATTTTATATATAGTAGTGTGTATATGTTAATCCCAAGCTCCTAATTTATCTCTCCCCCCTGCACCTTTCCCCTTTGGTAACCATAAGTTTGTTTCTGAAGTCTGTGAGTCTGTTTCTGTTTTGTAAATAAGTTCATTTGTATCATTTTTTTTGGATTCCACATGTAAGTGATATATGATATTTGTCTTTCTCCGTCTGACTTACTTCACTTCGTATGATAATCTCTAGGTCCATCCATGTTGCAGCAAATGGCATTATTTCATTCTTTTTTATGGCTGAGTAATATTCCTTTGTATATATGTACCACATCTTCTTTATTCATTCCTCGGGTGATGGACACTTAGGTTGCTCTTAGGATAAGTTTAAATGTTACATTTTTCATATATGAGATTAAGACATAGCCCTAACTCAGAAATGGAGAAGACAGTCCTGCAGGCAGATTTAGTGAGCTGGGCTCCCTCTACATTGGGCCAGATTTTCTGGAGTATTGTTAAGGCTTTGGGGATGGCTCTGTTTCCAACTCCAGTTAAATACGTAATAGATCATCCTCCAAGTTAAAAGATCACATGACTCCGAAATCATGTGATTGCATGGTAATGCAATTGGTAATGAAAAATCTATTTGATCCTGAAAAATAGAAGTGGTGATAGAATATACATAAAAGAAGTAGACTTAAGGTTTTTTTCCTCCCAAACACCATTCAGTGATTTTGAACATTAATCCTGTTTTAGGCCAGTGTCTATAAATGCTGGTGCATTTTTCTCTGAGAGTAGAAAGGAGTTTCCCCTCTTTTGATATCTCTGTAATACTATTACTAATACTTTGCCATATAATTAGTATATGGTTTTCTGTATGGGCATATCTGAAGTTAGGTTCTAGTTTAAGAAATTTGCTACTTACATCTGGTTCCTAAGCTATTAACTTCTAGTTTTCAACTCTATGGAACACATTGGCTAATAGTAAAAAGTGAATTATTTATCAGTAAGTAACTGCCTCAAATGCCCTCACTTCATAGACTATATGCTGAAGGGAATTGTTTATTTATATTTGTGAAAATTGCTTTTTAAAACCATGAAAGTATAGAAAAAAATCAATGCCAACTGTAGGTCTGCAGTTTGTTTCTATTTGATATGAATAAACTTTGGAGTGTGTTATGTCCCATAAGCCTTGATCAAAAATATTTTTTTGTTAGTCTATCATCCAAAGGTTTCATTGAAGAGACATGTTTTAAGGGTTGGTTAAGTAGGTCACCCCATGGGGTGGGGGGGTGAGTGAGGGTGTGTGAGGTCAGTTTCAGAAAGCAGGCAGAGTCAGCTCCTTCTCTCCCCATTTAGCTGATGACATATGGATTTGTATGTACTGAGCCAGGGGGTCAGCAGATGCCTCACCGTCGCTCTGTACACTCTGGTCATATTAGTCCATCATCTGCCCATCATTCACCCTTTTCCAGCTCAGGCTGTCCACCTGACTCATCAGAAGGTACTCAGCAGCAAAACTGCAAACCTCACTAAGATGCTAGCAATGTTCCTTCCACTCTCAACAACTGTGAACTTGTTCTCTTTTGGGGATTGGTCCAAGCCCATCTCACACCCAGACGGGAAGGGGCATCCACATTCAGTTTACTCAGAATAGCAGACTGATCTTCACTATGGATCTTATAAAAAATAAACTTTAATGAGGGCCCAAGGAGGCACAGGATTGCTTGAAGGCCATCTCTAGTAATAGCTTGGCTTTTTAGGGTCATTTCTTGCCCATATAGGTTACAAGGTTTTATCTTTCTTTTAATATATTATATGTTCTGATCCTTGGAAGAGATGCTGAAAAAAAAATCTCCTATACTTTTAGGAATAAGACTTAAATTTTCAGTGGTTAAAAATGTGTATTTCTGGACTTTTCAGCTATATGATACTTATTAATTACTTAGAGTCTTACTTATTTAACAGTGTTTCTTACCAGTAAATTTCAGTTAAATTTCACTTTACTGTTCTCATTCTAATATTTAGTTTTAGAATAGAAATTGAAGCAGGAAGATCGAGGTTTAATGTGTTTTTCCCCCTAAAATGGAAATATCTTGTATTTTAATATAAAGATTTGGATATTGCCAAATTATTTTCCAGAAAGTTGGTAATAATTTAGACTTTTACCAACAGGTGTATTTAAGTATCTGTTTCTCTGCACCTTAGCCACTTTAAAAGTTTTTATCAATTTCATAGGCAACAACTGAGAACAGCATCACAAAGGCTCAAAGATTTGACACCACACAGCATAGTCTTAGAACATTGAGGTGCAGTTAGAGCAAAAGGAGCGTGTGGAGGTGGCAAGAGATGAGGTTAGATATGGGAAAAAACCAGATGGTTCTGGGTGGAGTGAGGTGTGTGCTCATGTGTGATGCTGAACCAAGGATTTGGACTTTATCCTGAGGGCATAGGAATCATTGAAGGGTTTACAGAGTGGAGTTGTGTAATCAGATATCATTTTAAGGGTCATTTTGGCAGCTGTGTGCAAGATGCATTGGAGGGGTTCCCAGATTGGAAGCAGGAAAAGCTCTTAGGAATTATTATTATATTCCAGATGGAAGATAACCTTCACATACACACACATACACAGACACAAAACCAACAAGGTTTAAGGAAAATCAGAGTGGTAGTTGAGGAAATACCTAGTTGTGGTTCCACCATTAAATTATTTTGTTTTTCTTAGCCTCTCTAGTTTTTATATTATGTGATATTCAAAGTCATAAATCTCAAACATATTCTTAAAACATGAATCCTTTGACTCCACGGCAACATTAAAATCCTGTGCTATTAAACGTGAAAATGTTCCCAAGAAATGAGCTGAGGGCATTATTTATTTCTAAGGATCTTTTGGTATATTGAAAAAGGAGATTTAGAAAATACTGCTTTGGTAGATTGACTTTTTTTAAAACGGCCTCAATTTTCCATCCCTCCCTGTAACGTGACTTTTGAGATGTGACGTTACATCAAAGGATGAAGTCTAGCTCTCCACCCCTTGAATCTGGCCTGGCCTTGTGGCTTACTTCGGCCAATTTCATGATGTGATGGTATCCAGCTCTAAGCCTAGACCTCAAGAAGGCTTGTGCTGTTCTCTTCTCTCTTTGGGGACTCTGCTACCAGAGATTAGTGTGCTGGCATGTGAGAGACCAGTTGTCTTAACTAAGATTATCATAGACCAGCCTATCCCCATTTGACTTGCCAGCAGAAACGTGGTTGAGCCCCACTGAGCCCAGCTCAAATCAGCAGAATCAGCCATCCAACCCATAGACTCTTGAGCAAAAATGTTTCTTAGTGTATGCCACTGAGGTTTTGTGATTATTTGTTATTCCTATTTTATGGATAAATTGTAAAGCTAAATTAGAAGGAAAATTATAATGATGTATAACTTTTATGATTTTGGAGGACTTTGGGCAATCCAATGAAATAAAACGAAGTGGAACCCAAGTGTTCCGTCTTCTAACTCTAGATTGTGCATTTCTAGCTATTCTGGCATCTAAGTGATTGAATATATTGAATATTTCCTTTGGAATAAAAATTATAATAATTATTATTCAGTATCCTTAAAGACTTTGCAAACTAATTTAGTGCACTTCATTTTTCAAAGATAATTTCATTTATTTTAAAAACCTGAATACACACATTCTAAAATTGAGGTTGCGATCTGAAATGCCTGTAGAGGCCAGGCATACAGCATGCTTGAGTGACTCGTGCTTGGTGTAAAATACTAGGTAGTATGAGAGATTTGGCAGAGTGAAGGACACATTTTCCAATCCAAAGGCATTACATTCAAATTTTTAAGAATACTGTGCCACCCAAACACAACATACATGTGGGTCAATTCAGTCCATAGGTTGCCAGTTTATGACCTCTATTCTAAAATTTTGATTTCTGGCCTATGTTCAATCACTAGCTCAAGCTTTACCTTTAATAGATTTGAGGCTGAATTTTGTGACTAAAAGAAAATGAAGGAAGGATGAGATGTTTTATGTCTTTTATTTCCTCCATCAGCTTTCCTATAGTAATCAGTACACATTAGATTGGTTCCAACATCTTTCCTTTTTATTACTCATCCAGATGTAATAGGACAGAGCTAAGTCATCTGGAAAGTAAGTAGAACATCCCCATTCTGGAAGACCTGTCTGTGGCTAGTACCTAGAAAGAATTATTGTAGCTGTGGTGTACTTAAAGGTCACCTCCCCTTTGGTATGGAGAAGATGTTCACTGAGGCAACGACCTGGCACAAACTTGCAGTGCTTTATCACCAGCTGTCACAGCCCACCCTGACATGGATCTTGTAAGCAGACTCCAAGAACTGGCTCTTCATGTTTTTCAGACACACAAGGTTTCAGGTTAGCTACAGGACATTTTTCTCCCTGAGTGTTAGAAGAGGTAAAAAACAAACTTCTATTTAAATGTCCTTGTCCTCTTGAGCATGGTTCAGAGATTCAATCAGGCAGATTGAATACCCAGCTTATTTAGAGTGAATTCATTAACAATGTATTTCAGAGTCTCTGCCATTTAGTTCTCTCTATCCCTCTCCTTATCCCTCACATACATACATGCACGCATATGCACACACACAATAGCTCTGACAGTAAGAAAGATTTTTCAAAAGAAATAAAATTTAAAAATGGATTCCATAAGAAACACTTTTAGAGCTATACAGTAGAAAGATGGAGAAAAGAAATGCTGGAAAAAGAAAGTTATTTTGCAATTGTAATAGTAGTTTTAATTGTAGAGTACTCTAAAGAGAGAAATAGTGGTGGCCATAATACCTACTGATTTAAGGAGGAACATGAAAGGGTGCTTGTTTTCAAATGCTCCCATGGCTTCTCATAATTTGCAGAGAAAGGATGTTTTTAGCATGGAGTGTAATAGCTACTCAGTAAATACTTGTTACATGGTTGACAGAATTCAGAATATAATTTCTCTAAACTTTATCAACCCCAATATGAGGAACCTTTTTACTCTTTGCACTAATAAAAAAAAATATATAGGTAAATTGTTCACTGCAACTAATAGTATGTTACCTATGACATTTTAGTTTTTATTTAGTTATCTCTGTAGAAAGCACATTTTGAATCTCCTGGCTGATTATGAAGCAATTTATTCATTTATTTATTAATTCAAATAATATTTATTCAGTGTTTTAGGCATAGTGCTGGGCATTGGGGGATAGTAATAATCAAGAAAGTCATGTTCCTGTTATTATGGAATTTGTCTTCTAGTTGGAAGAAATATCATTTAAAAATCATTAATAAATACACCAATAAACAGGATAATTTCAGATTGTGATAAATGGTATAAAGGAAATAAACAAGATAATATGAAGGAAAATAAAGGAATGGGCATTGGGATGATTTTGTCAATCCATGGTGAAATAAGTCCTTTCTGAGCAAGATCATATTTTTGTAGTCATCTCATGCTTAAGAATAAGCCATCCAGAGATGAATTTTCTGTAATAACAGACTAATTTGTTTTCTACCACCCCACCCACTGGGAATAACTATAAAGCTGGATAAATAAAAACAATATATTTGATGGCATCAGAGAGATAGCAAGATAGTGAAGATGTGTAAGGAAATACCTAGAAATGAATCCAATATTTGTCATCAGTTTTCCCCCTGAGGCATTTGCTGATTCAGAAGTGGCAGCTGAGAAACTGAAGTTAAAACGTTGGCTTAGAGGATAAACTGAGAAGAGATTTTAGCAGTCTCTGAGTGCTGCTAGAATTTGGACCTGTCTAAGGAGGAGAGGCCCTGGTAAACACCTGAAGTTTTTAGTTGGAACCTCAAAGGGCTAATATCTAGGAGAAAGGGTATGCTAGTAATAAACCACCCCTCAAAATAATGGAGACCGAGTTTCGAATTAGCTCAGTGCCTGATTACATTATGGTGATCTCTTACTAGCTTAGTTGCTTGCCAAAAACAATTGTAAATCCTCTATGATGGAAGATAACATCATTCAGAGATTTCACAGTATTTAGCATTCAATCTAAAGTAACTAGGTGTATAAAAAGATAAGAACTGAATGAAGGCCAAGCGAAAAAAATCCTGGACAACAAAACATACCTATAGAAGGTTCAGATATTGAAATTATTAATATAAAATTATCAAACTTGGAATTTAAAGTAATATGATTAATATGCTATATAAGTTTAATATAAAATTGCGTATTTTGATAGAGAAGTGGAAATTATAAGAAAAATAATAGGTAGAATTTCTAGAAATTCTTGTCTGAAAAGACAATAACTGAAATTAAGAATTCAATGAATGGTTTATCATCAGATTAGTCACAGCAGAAGAGAGAATTGGTGAACTGGAAGATGGGTCAGAAGGAAATATTCAGCCTGAGGCATAGAAAGGTAAAAGAATGGAAAACACAGAATATATATGTTATATAGGACATGGTGAAAAGTGTCAACATATGTGTAATTATAGTCTCAGAATGAGCAGAGAGGAACAGGATGTGGCAAAAACTACACTTGAACAGATAATTGCTAAAAAAAATTTAAACCACATTCAGGAAGACTCAATCAGCCCTAAACTGGATGAATACAAAGAAAACTGTACTTAGAGATGATGTAATTAAACTGCCAAAGACAGAGAGGCAATATTGTAAGCAGTTAGGAAAAACAGGCACATTATCTTCAACAGAGCAATAATTAGACTGACAACGGGATGGACTCTTCAAAGTGCCAAAAGAAAATAACTTCCAATCTATAATTCTCTACACAAATGTCCTTCAAAAAAAGGCAAAATTAATACATTTTTAAAGAAAAAATGACAAAAGTTGTCACCAGCAAACCCAAACTAGAGAATACTAAGGGGTGTTCTTTAAGCAAAAGAAATGATCATAGATGGAAGCATGAAGCTGCAGGAAAAAATACAGAACACTGGAAGGGGAAAATATATGAGTATATGAAGAGTGACAGGAAAAAACAGTATTGTTTATGAAAGCACAAAAACAATCATGTATTTCTTGTGCGGTTTAATTATTCTGTACACACACCTAGCCATAGGTGTGTGTGTGGCTGTGTGTGTATACTGTATATATAGACAGTACATATATGTGTGTGTGTGTGTGTGTGTGTGTGTATTTTCTGTACAATGTATGTACCAAAAATCTATTCTAGTTACTATGGCTGCATAACAAATTACCCCAAAACTTTGTGGCTTAATATGATTACAACATATAGTTTGCTCACAATTTGGGAAGTGGTTGGCAGAGATAGTTTAATCTCTGCTCAAATTGGAATCAGCTGGAGTGGCTCATAGGCTAGGAAGTAGAATCATCTGGAGGCTTGCTCTCATGTCTGGCAGTTGTTGCTGGCTGTTGGCTGAGACCTTTGCTGGGGCTGTTGACAGGATCACTTTGTTCCATATGGCAGCTGAGTTCCAAGAGGAGCCGCCTGACATACACTCATACATACACAGAGAGAGAGAGAGAGAGAGAGAGATCTGATGAAAGATTATTAGATTATTCTAGGTAGAGGAAACAGCAAGTACAAGTGTCCTGAGGTGGGAATTATTCAGTGTGTTCAAGAGTCAGAAAGAAGAGCAGTGAGACTGAATAAGCGACATAGTCTTATGAGATAATGTTGGAGCTGGTCAGGGGAGGCAGGTGGGCGTGTTTCAGGTTCCAATCAGGGAAACAGTACTACAGCAGGTCGTGTCTGATGTGCTGGTTTGAGCACCCCCATATGTATAAGTATTTCCTACATAAGGATTCCCAGGAAGAGGAGATAATGTTAGATTTAAGGATATTCTCTTTGTGAACATATGTACAAACTATATTAGAAATTTATCATCATGGACATTCTGATTTCTAGAATTTAAAAATAATTTTAGATTTAAGAAAAATAAAGAAGTATTCTGAGTACACCATATTGGGTAAATAACCCAGTCCTTTGTTATACTAATACTATACAACAACACATACCAAACATTTTGTAGTCATTGCTGAAATCTCACTGGAGGAGATGTTATCGGGCATGATATGCTATCGGGCATGATATGCTAAGGATTCGAAGATATCCTGATGTGAACCCAAACCATTGAAGATTACTGACAACTTGCTCTTAATATTAACATTTGCTACTTTTTTTAAATTTATTTTTTGTTTGTTTGTTTGCTGTACGCGGGCCTCTCACCGCTGTGGCCTCTCCCGCCGCGGAGCACAGGCTCCGGACGCGCAGGCCCAGCGGCCATGGCTCACTGGCCCAGCCGCTCCGCGGCATGTGGGATCCTCCCGGACAGGGGCACGAACCCGCGTCCCCCGCATTGGCGGGCGGACTCCCAACCACTGCGCCACCAGAGAAGCCCTCTTTTTTTTTTTAAGAAATAATTCAGCCTAAATAAAAATAGCTAATACAATGTTACTGGAAATAGCTTCCCTCCCCCCACCCTTCTCTCTCTCACCTTCATCTCACTCTTAGGCCGGCTATCACACAGTTGAAGAGACTTAAGACCATGCTGCGTCCAACATAAATGGACTTGAAATATCAGTGTGGGACAAGAGAAAAAATAAAAGAAGTATTTCTTCCTTCCATAGGGTCTAACTCTGTAGCCTTGAATTGGATTATTAAACTCAGAGAAAAAGGCCCTTCAGCAGCTTTCAAAATGCACTGACAGACACACTTTGCAATTGTTCTGCTTAAACGCCTTGCCTTAATGGCTTTAATAATAAATTCAGTTTTCTGGCAGCAGATAAAAATTCCTTCAGAATTCTCCAATCCAAATAAATGCAGAATTACTGGAGTGCCCTGCTGCCATTATTTGATTTACACACTGAAAAGAGCGTTGTCCTTTGTGGGCTATTTGGTGTTAGAACAAGATAACCCTCTTCTTATCTGGAGATTCCATGTTTTGAGGGTCCAGCCTGTCTTTCCTCTGCCTGGAATCTCCATTCCTCTCTTGGTACCAAGAGAGGACTTAGTCCAAGGAAACTTGCCAGTCCTGTAGGATCCACCAGATAGGTTATCTCCAGTGAGTTCTCAAGTCTCCGAAGTTAGTCACTCTTTGCTCTGGGGCCCCCCAGCAAGTAATTCTTAGAGAACATTTTCATTGCTTTGTAATTCATTATTATTGTTTACTTAGGATGTCTGCTCTTTAAGAACAGAGACTGTTGTTTCTCCTCTTTCATTTTTCCCTTATTATGGACCAAGAAGCACCATCCCTAGTGCACGGAGGAAGCCTGCTGAACATATGCCCTTAGTTCCAAAATGCATTTGCCACAAATCTTCACAGAGGTCATGCTTTTGTCTGCTCTTTAAGAACAGAGACTGTTGTTTCTCCTCTTTCATTTTTCCCTTATATGGACCAAGAAGCACCATCCCTAGTGCACGGAGGAAGCCTGCTGAACATATGCCCTTAGTTCCAAAATGCATTTGCCACAAATCTTCACAGAGGTCATGCTTTTTGTTACACAATATCCTTTATTAGCCATGACATGATCATAGAGTTGCAGTGAGTATTAAGGAAAAGTACAGATTAATTATCTGAAAGAGCAAAATGTCATGCCACTTTCAAAGTAATTCATTACAAACAAAAGCAGTCAGATAAAGTACTATAACTGGAATCCATTCTTTGCAGTGGATGTGTTGACAAGAAAATTATCCTGGATTATCCCCCCACAATAAGCATATGTTATTTGATTTCCTGTCACAGTTAGGGGAATTGATACATGTAACATTGTTCAACTTAATTTTTTTCCCCTCACCCCCTGTTCAACTTACTCTCAACACAAGTAGTTCACACTAATGAATAAGTATATTAAGACAGCGAAAATGAAAATTATTCCAGCCCTGAAAGATGCTTTGGGCTTCACATTAAAAGTAAAAAAAAAGGCAAACAGGTTATTTATAGGCATCTGCCTCTGGGGCAGCAATCTTCTGGATATTGATTCACCTTATTTTATGAGGATTAGAGCTAAGACTAAATGCTAAAAGATGTCATAGGAATAATTTTTATATTCATATGAATAAAGTAGAAGCTACAACAATCAAAATGACAAATACTGATTCTTATTTGCAGAAAAAGCAAGTTTTTAATCTGTTCAGAATAGAAATAAAAGTTTTGCTTACAGAATAACATTTACTTTATTAGTTTTTCTCTGAATCTGGCCTTACCTTTTAAATTATTTTTAAAATTTCCAACAAAAGTAAAGCGCCACTTTAACTTTATTTATATTCTACCTTAATGTACAAATAAATTATGTTGGTATAAAAGGAAACTGCACAAAACAACTGGTTAATAGATGAATTTCAGGCAGGAAAGAAAAACCCAACACCAACAAAAGCAGTAAAATAGAGTGGTGAACACAAGGAATGCAGTCATAATGGCCTGAACAGCTGCCAGAAAGCCAGTAGGAAATGCAGAAGGGCACTAAAAGACAGTTATTGGTTAATGCCCTTATTGTTAAATTAAATTGAATGTATATGATTTGTTGCATATTTAATGCAGTTTGTTATAGTTGAATCTAACCATAATATTTTATTAATTGTATTACAGTCATGAGTATGTTGAAGAAATAAAAAGTATGTGCCTATGTCTAGTTAGTAGTCTAGTTAAAAATGGCTACTTCTCTTCTTCTGTTAATTCTGATCTAATAGAACAAAGTTATATTGTGAACACATTCCCTGCCACTTGGGGAATATTCTCTGGAGTGAAGTGGCTGGGTGTGTACCTACTCAGCTGTAGTACACCTTACAAACTGACTTCCAAACTCATTGCATCAATTTATACTCCCACCTGCTTTTGTATAAGTTCTGGCTTTTCGACATCATTGACACACTTGGTATATTTTGTCTTTTTTGTCTTTCTAGGGGTCTAGAGTTATATCTCACTGTGCTTTCAATTTGTATTTTTTTTAAAGGGAGATAACTCTTCTAGTAATATGGATTGCACTGGAAGACAACATAATGGATACAGACTTAATAGGACTTGGACCTTGGATATGAGAAGGTGATGGCAGAGTAGCAGAGGTTGAAAGGCAGGATAACTGGAAGGATGACATGCCATTTTTTTTTTTTTGCCTTTAAAAATTATTTATGTGAGTTCTCTTAAAGTTTTTATACATATAACTATATGATTTTTATACAGCTATGATTGTTACAGAAATATCTACAATACTATTTTTAAAGATGGGGATACAGCCAAAAAATAGGCTTTTGGGTAGAAGATGATGAGGGCACCGGAGGTTGAGGTATAATTAATACTTTACATTGGGTTACCATGGTTTTGTACTTAGAGGATTACCATTCCCAGATCATTAAAAAGCATAGTTTAAAAAAAAAAAAAAAAGCTAAGGTTTAACTCTTAGAAGCCATGTTGTAATAATAAATCAAAGTATGCTTTGAAAAAGATACCAAAAACCATTAAAGGGATTTACAAAAGAAATGGCTTTCTGAAAGACTAGATCTGTATGCTACTACCCAATTCTTTGTAGTGTGTTTTTACTCTATTAAAGCTGAATTCTGCAAACAACTACATAAATTTTACATAGAGCTAAAGTCATAAAGAAGGGGAAAAGGGTGAATTGTTCGGTAAAATGTGGTTAGATGGGCATTTTCTAAGAGGATTGTCTGTTATAGGAATAGACGTTTGGACAAAGTTCCTCATTTTTTCAAAAGACTTCAAGAGACTTTATTCACACTTTCATATATAGAAAACTCAAGCAGTTAAATTTGATTGTTCTTAGAATTGCCACTAATCAGCCTATGTTAAGAAAAATAAATTTTACTCACACAAATATGAGTCCTTAAATAATTAGAGGAATTTCAAGTGATATGCTTACCTATTGTCTCTGAATATAAATTGAATGTTTTATCTCCCCTCCCCCCAACATTCATTCGTCTATACAGCAGTTTTTATGTTTCATTAACTAAAGTGGTATGCCCGTGATAATGATCTACTCTCTAAGATATGGCTAGTTACCAGCTGTTGAAAATAGGCATTTTGTTCTAGATTTTGAATATTATTAGGTTAAATAATTAAATTTAGAAATAATCTGTGGTCCTTGTAGTTGAAAATTTTACTGGAAATTTGCCTTGAAGTTTAGAGGGTGCTTTGCATTCTTCTCTTGTTCACCTTTTGAATTCCTACTAATTCTTCCAGGTTGAATTAGTTCGCGGTGGAGGGAGGTAGTTACTTAGTAACAAAATCCCCCCAAATATTTAGAGCTTATTGCACTAAAGGTTTACTTCTCATTCACATCACAGGCCAGTGGTGGCCTATGGGAATTGTATCCCATGTAGCTGAGATTTTTGAGATCACCAGGAAAAAATGGGTTAAATGCTTGGCACTTGGTGTATTTATACATCTTTAGAAGGATTCAGTCAGCAGCAGCTACTGAGTGTCCTTTCTTATTATTTAGTCATAAGAAGAACTAATAGGAAATGATATTCCTCAAGACAGATATTTCTCCTCTGGTTTTCATGTCCATAAAAACAGCCATCCGATACAATGGGGCAGGGTCCTCATTGGTGATAGTGACCAAGAAGGCCTTAAGATTCCCCCCAACTTGACTTAGCTTTACACAGCCTTCTTCCTGACTCCAGGCTCCTGACCTTCCTTTTCTTAGAGCACTTACATTAGAAAACTTGTAAATTATTTTTCTGCCTCCTTGAGATGTAAATCTATAACTCAGGACTGCCTTTCTCAAGGACCTGGGCGCCATCCCTCTGAAATGAAATTACCGAAAAAGATGATGCCCTAGATCTCAGCCTCTTTGAGAGGGTAGGAGCCTAACTTCCATAGGTTCCAACTGGCAGACACAGATGGCCTAATCTCATTGACCACCGCACCCCTGATGTCCTTCAGTACTTTTCCACTAGCTCATCCCAGCACTTAAAAACTCTCCTGACTTTTGTCCCAGGGGAGTTGAATTCAGCCTCTCACCCATACTGCATTAGTCTTGAATAAAGTCTTCCTGGCTTGTTTAACTCCTTCCAGTGTAATTTTTCTTTGCCAAGGGTAGCCAGTATATATAATTCAGAAATGATTTTCAAATAAAAGTGCTTTTTAATCACTAGTTGTCCTATAAACTTTGTTCTTATGGTGGGTGTTCAGCATCTTGAGTGTATTTTATTTCTTTTTCTATGAATTTTGAAATCTAAAATCACAGAAAAAATAAGTTTTAAACAAGAGGGAGTGTTTCTTTCGAGAACATTAACCACCATCTATATCAAGTATCTCAGAAATGTTAATTTTCCTTCTCTCAGTGTTATAACTTAATCCTAAAGAGATTTTCAAGATTCAGACAAAACTTTAATTAAAAAGTTGTTCAAATTAAGGTGTTATTTATAATAGCTAAATTATGATACATCTAACTCACAGGAAAATACTGATGATATGATGTTAAATAGATAAGACAGGAATCAAATGGCATAGTCAGTACTGGAATGTAAACAATGGCTGTCTTTGGTTGGCTTATTATAGATGATTTTGTCCTCTTTACAGTTTTCTGTATTTTAAAATAAAAAAATTTACTTTATCACAAAATAAATATTACTTTAAAATGCCACCAAAAAACAATTTTAATGACTCTCTTGAACTGCTAAGAGGAAAAGAACCAAGAACTTTGCTTTTCAGGATCACAGATGGAGAAAAAGAGAACAATGCATTGTAATTAGAAGGTTTTAAAAAACATTCTCTTAGAATAAATGCTTTTCCAATTTGATATTTGAAATGTTTCTCTATATTAATATTTATGAACTTAAGTATTATAATTATCTACCTTTAAAATTTATATTGTAGAATTTTAAGAATTATGATACCTTTTTATGTAAGAAATTACTGTTTTTTGTATGATGAGTTAGATTCCACTAAGTAGGGAAAACTACTTTTTTAGTGGCTCCAAAATGAACAGTGTTCATCATTCTGAAGATTTTTATTGTTATATTTACTTTTCATGGCACAATATTTGTAAGCTAGAGCATCACATTTCTAAGCTACTGAGGCTTGAGTATTTTGTCATAAAGTGATTAAGTATAACTTCTGATTATGCACAGAGCATGCTACAAACTATCTGTATAGTCTCAGGTTTATGTCCTTGACTTTCTCAAATGTGTCTGGGGTAACACATGTCCTCATTGCCTAGACTTACTGATCCCTTTGTCTCTTGGTCTTCCTCAGTGAGACAAGGTTGTAGATGGGCAGATTAGCTTGTTCTGGACTTAAAAGCCTTTGTCTTTCCACCTGGAATGGGGCCCTTCTCATTTGTAGGACTGTGGCTTGTGAAAGAGAGTGAACTAACCAAAACAAATAGGTTACTCAATCTTCATTTGTCAGAGCTGTGGGTGCTCTGCTTCTTCGATTTACATAATGAAAAGTTAAATAAATTTCTGCAAGATTCAATTTCTACAAATTTTCTATTTTTAGGTTGTGCAAATAACTTTTTATAACCTACTTGGTAAGAATGAGGAATAAGAAAAACACTTCAATATTTTTTGAATCTGCTGTGGAATAACATTATTTGCCTTATTTATGTATTATTTCCCTTCCAATTTATCTATTGTAATTACTGAAATATTATAAGATGGCCGTGTGTAATTTTGTAATGATAACGAAAATTTAGGAGATAGAAAGTCTTTTAATTAGGTCCACCTGCTTCTTAAGAAATTTTCTTAAAAATACATATAAAGTTAATTCACACCTTAAGTAAAAACTAAATTCTGTCCATCAGTAAACATACGCAGTTACTAGATTTGTATTTGATTAAAAACTGTTATCTCTTTCCTATCCACCTGCCTTATTCAATTTCACTGACAATTCCCAAAGGTGGTCCTAAAAATTTCAAAAGTTTTTGAGTTTGAAACTACTATGTGCTCTTTCCTATTTGATTGGTAAGTTTTTTGTTTGTTTGTTTGTTCGTTTTCGCTAGATGATTAGTTTTGTCCCAGGTAACATTACTGAGGTAATTGGGATCATAAAATAATCACCTATAGAAATTATTTTGGTTAGATTTCAGTGTTTGAAACCAATGACCATTTGCTGATTGTCTAATAGATGCACATTACTATACTCTAGGAATCAGGGGACTGTGATGCTTGGTGGGTACCGTAGAAATAGAATTCATGGTCCCCTATGTTTGAGAAATATAGTTTCTTCTCAAAATAACTGTTTTTCCCTGATAAACTGAAATAGTATCTAAAGGGGTAATTCAGTTTAGTAGGAAAGAAGAAGGGAAGAAAATATTTCTTTTTTCTAAAATAGTACATACTCTGCTTTATTACTTGTATCACTTAGGGTCCTGGCAGGAAACAAATGACACTCTCCATTCTGGTAATTAGGCTTATTTAATGAACAGACTATTTGTAAAGTGGGGACAGAATTAAGGTAACTCAACAAGGCTAACAACCACAGGGGATCCATAGGGGAAGGAGGGGTTACCAGAATCCTGAGAGAGCTGTAGCTGAAGCAGAGGGAGACCAGCAGGAGCTGAGGGCTTAGATAGAGAAATGTAGCCACTGCTAACATGCTCCTGGCAGAAAAGGGGTCAGGGAAATAAATACCCCCATCTCTCTTTCCTTCCACCCTCTGATCGGCTACTGGTGCTTCTCATTGGCCAAACCCAAGCAGAATCCAGAAGGCAAGGCATAGAGGTCAGCCTCATGGGCACAGAGCATGGTGGAAAAGGATGGAGAACATATCTGGGGAGGGGAGAGCAAATGGAGGAGATTCAGCACCACATTTAGAATTTGACCATAAATTTTGAGACAGTAGAAAGGTAGTTGTGGTTCTTTAGTGTTTCCATGAAGTAAACAGGGTGAACTTGACAAGATTACATATTTCAAATGCAAATGGCTTCATATTAACTTGCCAAAACAATTTTGGAACTACAGGTGGACCTTGAACAATGCTGGGGTTAGGGGCACCCACCCTCTTTGCAATCAAAATCCACACTTAATTTACAGTCAGCCCTTCATATCTTCAGTTCCTCATCCTTGGATTCAACTAACTGCGGGTCGTGTAGCACTGTAGTATTTGCTATTAAAAATTCTGCATGGACCCCTGTAATTCAAACCCAAGGTGTTCAAGGGTCAACTGTATTTTAGAATAATGTCCTAAAGGCAATGAAATTGTATTTTACACACCCAGTAGAATAGTACATGATTCGTTAATGATCCTCAGTTCTCATGAGTCACTGTGATTTTTAACTTAAAAACCATAGCATTTTGGGGGTAAACTCATACCAAGCTCCTCAGATTTAGTGGGTCAGGGGTTAGGTAATCTGGGTTATACTAACACTAGCTGAGATAAAGTGTTATAGGTACATGTGTTACACCACTCTCCTGTACCATTCCCAAGGTCAGCAGCTTTGTTTGCCATGCCTCAATCATTATGCAATGTTGTTCAGAAAATTCATTTTGGTTTGACTCATGTATAGATAGTGGCAGTCTTAAGTTGTAGTGGGTTGGCCAAAAAGTTCGTTCGGATTTTTCCATAAGCGCTTATAAAAACTCGAATGAACTTTTTGGCCAACCCGATACTTGGCAAAATATGATAAAACAAAGGAACAAAGCTTAGATTATAGAAATGAGTGGGTGCTATGCTCAAGGGAATTAGACTAATAGTTACTTTTTAAGTGTTTCTTTAATTGAACACATTCCTTCTGTAATTTAATTTTAGAACTTCAAATTGTGTTACTTAGAAACCATTTATAGCAGCAAATTGATGTTTTACTTTTATGTTTTCAATATGAATAATAAGTAATAATTTGATTACTAAAATATTCATAAAATAGAGTATTATACAAGCAACACTTATAGCAAGATTCAGGAGAAAATAATAACTGTCAATTGTTGAATTTCTCTAGTATTTTCTGAACAGGTTGATTTACAGAATAGAAAAACATTGCACACAAAATTCAGGTATTTCAGGGAATTGCACATACATGTTATATATTAAAATATAAAACTTCTTTTTTCTGTATAGAATCCAGCAGTATAAAAACACTTAAATGCTTTTTTAAAGTATCAAAAGCATAATTTTATATCTTTAGAGTTAATGGTAATTTTGTTTTCTTTTTGCTTTGAATCCAAGAGGAAACCATTATAAATCTCTCCTAAAAGATTTATTTAGTTTTTTTTTTTTACTGTCCTTTGAGCACGACCAATTTTTTCTCTCTGAAGTCAATTTTGAACATTATATGTTTCTAACTTCTTGTAATCATAAATAGTCAAATTTTTGGTAAACTTTTCAGAACAATCACTCTTATATAAGGTAATTTCTTGTAAACCAGTCACTACTACTGTCTGGCTATGGGTATATAAGATGGAGCTTCTGTAGCCCTATTGACAGAAGTACCTTCTGCTGTTGTCTGACATGGCATTCCAGATCCCCCTTTCTTTCTCCTGTCTACTTTATGAAATTCAGATCCATTATATTTTTTAATATGCAACTTCAAAACTATTAAAGTCAATAAAGTAAAATGTGGTAATATAAACCACGTGATAAAAATTATCTAAGTCACCCTAACATTCCTACTTACCTTTCAAAACTCACTTTAATCATTTAAACTGCCTCCATACAATCCTTCTGTGGCTTTTTACCCAGCCCAGTCCCTATTCATTCATGTATTCTGTAAACATTTATTGAGAACCCATGACCTACCAGAAAATGAATAAAGCCCTGGGAACTCAAAGATGAATTAAATGCAGTTCTGCCCCCTCAGAGTCTAATGGTTGAATTAGACATGTAAGCAGATAATTACAAGACCATTTGTCCAAGATCATGAACAAGGGAACAGAGACATAAAAGAAAGAATGTGGAGTAGTGAAATAAGAGATCAACTCTATCTGAAAAGTACTCTAAAGAACTTGAAATGGATCTTGAAGGGTGAATAGGACTTTTCTAAGCACAAAGGGGTATGAAATGCATTCCAGGCAGAGAAAACCAAACTCCTATGTAAAATGTGGAGGAGTTGGACCTGCTTGAAGAACAGAGTTTAAGCTTAGCTAGAGGATGTGCCATGAATGGGGAACAGTGGGAGATTGAGACTGAAAATGTAGGATGTGCCAGTGTATGAGGTATGGGGGTTAAGGAGAGAGGATTATCCTCTAAGATTACCTTTATTACTCCACCACTTCATCTCCCAAAAATTTCCATTAAAACCACATCTCAGAAACTGTGGAGAAAGGAATACAATTAACACTAAAGAAATTAAAGACATTCCCTTAACTCTTCTATAGCTATCTGATAAATCTTAGAGTTTCAGTCAGTGGGTTAGAGGAGCTATCTTTGAGTAGGACTATTTCTCCATAAATCATACTATTCAGTCTACTTTTCTCAGATGCTTAAGTTATAAAATGGAGATAATAAAACACATCTCACCAGGCTATCGTAAGGATCAAATGGGAATATATGTGAAAGTCTTAAGTAATTGGCAAAGTGCTATCCAGTAATGGTATTTTATTTAAAGTGGCTCTGGATTTCAACCTTCTATTTCTTGCTGTAAAACTTAATTTTTTCCTTTCTGTAACTGAGCCCTTTTCAGGTTTTTTGTTTTTTGGTTTTCTTCTTCTTCCTGGAGAAGTTGTCATGGGTGCTCTGCAAACAGACTCTGAGACTGAGTATACTGGGAGAAAGTTGGTTTATGGAGAAACTCTCTGGAGATACCCCTGTAAGAAAGTGAGGAAGGCCCTATAGGCTTGCTCTCAGTTGAGGAAACAGGACAAACCCTGATACCTGCATTGGGAGTCAATGGCTAGGAGCCACTTCTGGATGAGGCAGTTCCCAGCCAAGGTCATTCCAAGCAAGCAGGCAGCTATGCACCAACAGTGACAACCCCAGCATCCAGGGCATGAGTGCCTCTGATCTGAAGAGGGGATCTAGTCAGAGCACCATAGCACCCACCTACTTTCTCTTCCTCCATCTGGTTCCAGTATGAAGTCTGAGGTGTGAGCTGCCCTTGCCTGTGAAAATATAGGGCTCCCAGCTGGAGGACATTCGGGGTAACCCTCACTGGAAAATCAGGGAGACTCTCTCTAATCTTGAGGGTCCTTTGTGTTATACATTCAGGGGTTCCCAGAGAGATTTTCAATGTCAAGTTGCCTCCTCACTACACACTTTTTTCTTTGTTTTATTTACCTGAGTCCCCCAGTACTGGTTGCAATTGTGGAAAACTTTTTTTCCACATTTATATGTCCTCATTGTCATGTATACCTAATGATGACTTAAATTGATGTACTGTTTTTTACATGAGAAAAGCAGCTTTTAAAGCAATAAGTGTAGCATAATGCAAAATTTTAAAAGATATATGTATATGAACATATATATGCATGGAAGAAAAGCTAGAAAGTTACACACTGGAAAACAGTAATAATTATTCCTGTATGGTAAAATTATTAGTAATTTGAAATTTTTAAAGTTTTAAATAAAGTTTGCATTTCTTATTTTATTTGACAAACTTTTTTATAATCATAAATAAGGACAAGAAAAGTTTTTGAAAAATGATATAGTACCTTAACAGTGTACAAAATGTTTTCACATACATTATTACATGGAATACATACATCTAACTTCTTACCATGTCAGATGATAGAAGGTCTTATGGGATTATTTTACAGATGTGAAAACTGATTATTCATAAAAGTTCATATACACATTCACACCACTATTATGTTGTTAAAATCTGTCCTTTAACTTGGGTCTTATGAGTCCAAAGCCAGTGCTTTTTCCAGAAGGACCATGTCCTTCGTCCCTCCAAGTATCATGCATCACAGTAATTACCATGCTTATTATTTTAACAATTAACTCCATTTTTAAATAGATGTACAGTCTTGGTTTGTTTCACAGATAACATGACTGTCTTCTCCCTACTTAAAAAATTTAAAGGAAAAAGACCTATGGTTACAACAGTCAGCAGAAAATTATTCAGGCAGGAATATTCATTAAATTCAACTGACTCTCTTTTCCAAGTAAGTTGCTCAGATTTAAGCCTTCAGGGAAGTATAAAGTTAAGCTTTTCCAAGAACTGTAAGGTATATTTCATACCTCACTTATTAGAATATTTTGAATATTACATCTTGCCCATAATGTAGCAATATTAAAGAACTTAAGAATCTCTATTTTTTAACATTTTATGTATAAATTTTTTATTGTTTCAATATGTCTTATACTTGTAATTTTATACTAAAATGATGTTTTATATTAAAGTTATGTACATTAGACTCTAGCAATATATGAGAAATTTAGTTAATCAACTTGGTTAGTTTTCCTTTAAGTTCTGTGCTTGAGGAAATATTTCTCAATTAAAATTAAGGTAGTTCATCCAGAACAATATAAAATAATAGGATTTCTATAAAATAATTTGAGGGCATAGTTTATAATATACTGAATGATTGTTTTACTGAGAGTTCAAGTATTGGTGATAACGTAGTAGCGCACTGAACACAAAAGAACTAGATCTTTCTTTATCTTTGAACATAGGTGGTCATGAACAATTCCCTGTGGTCATAAACAGAAAAATATCTACGTACAAAATATAATTAGGACCTTCAAGAGGAGACCATGAGTTCTCTGGGCATTTTGAGGCTTTTAGAGGAGAAGCTGGCCAAAGAGGTGTTAGCAGTGTTGTAGCAGTAAAAGGTTTTGAGGTGATAGCAGAAAGTGAGCAGTCTTTAAGGAGACATAGCACTAAAATATGTGGAATGTCAGGGAAATAATTCCAGGTAAGGGAACAGTGTAACCAAAGACACAAATGTGAAATTGAACTCTGGCTTCTTTGGTTGGCAAGGACACTGATCTCATAAGTGAAAGCAGTTCAAAGTGGGAAGTAAGATTAGATAAATGAGATAAGACCAAATCAGAGAGAACTTGAACACCAGACAGAAGAGATAAGATATAGAATGTGATGAAATATTAAAAAGTGCTTGAGCAGACAAGTGCTGTAATGATTGGTACCATCTATACCACACGATTGGTCCAGTAGTAAAACTAGCTAGGTTTCAAAAATTGAAATTAGAGGATTAGGATTACTCTGGTGTGTCAAAAATTAAGAAGGATGTGTATGAGATTACAAAAATTCAGTAAAAAGAATTTTCACTAACCATAGGGTATAAATATCCATTTATAATATCCATTTAAATTTGCTTCAAACCTCTTTTTAAGCGTCTATAAAACACAAAGAATTTAGACCCAGAAGGACTGGCACTTTAGTGGTTGTATATTGTAGAGATGAGGAAACTGAGTCTTTAGAGAAGAGATCTGGTTGGTCCAGGGCTATGCAGATGTAGCGGCAAGACCCTGGATTTGGTGTCCAGAGGCCTGAGTTCAACCTTGAGCTTTGCTTCTCACTGTCTTTGTGACCTCGGGCAAGTCTTTTAATCTTTAAGAAGTTAGGTTTTGTCTTTTGAAACAAGCCTATGTGAGACCTCATGTGCCTAATGTGAAAATTAAGCTGCTTTGCTGAAGTTCTACACAGCTATAACGTATGAACTAGAATTCATAGGATGAACAGGCAGGTTGAACTAGAATTCCGGTTTCCAGCCATTTTGGACAGTGCATAAATCCTTTTTGTCTGTATTGCCTTTTGCTCATGAATGCTCCGTTTGTTCTCTGAAACCTGACACATGACTCTGACACATTCTTCAAGGGGAAGAGATCTAATAAAAACCATCCCTCTAGGTCCAGCATTCTGACAGGCCTCAGTCACAATTTTTGGAGATCTTTTCAGAGGTTCAAATATCTATTTGGGTCTGAGATAAAAGTTTTGATGCTCTCTATGGCTCACTCTTCCAAACCTGACCTATTATTATGTAAAGTTTACTGGGAGATTTTATATTTTATTGCACCAAAATTAAAACTTCCTTATAATTTCAATGGATCTAAAAATTTCCTTTTTCTAGTCTCTCCAGAATAACAAATATATACTAAATAGAAAGGAGCTAAGAGATAGGACACTTTGTGGCTTTGAAAATGCATGTTTATTGACCTAAAGTAATATATTCCAGGTGGGAAATAATGGTGATGATCGTGTGCATCTAGTTTGATCAGAGAAATGACTGCTGCCTGGGCTGGAGATACCAAAATGTCACCAACAAGAAATAAAATTGGTCCCATAGCCTAAGAGAAAGCTGAGGAGGCAGGTGACTCCAGGTAGGGGTCTTATAAAAATGCTGAGGAAAGGAGTAATGAAGGCCATTCTGCTTGATATCTTGTATGACACAGGTTAGTGCTCTTATATCCTTTTGGCTAAAGTTACTTACATGCTTTATAACTGGCACTTTCAGTAGCCGCATTTTTATCATATCACCTGTTACTTCTAGATATTTTATCTTTTTGCGCTTATTGAAAATAAGATCTTTATACTTTTTGACTGGTTATTTTTTTATAGTAAAAAAATAATTTTTTTCTTATTTACTTTGTAACTAATCTCCTCACTTAATTCTCTTATTAATTACAAAGTTTTAAAATTGATTTTTCAGAAGATTTTTAAGTAATCATATTGTCCTGTATTCTAATATACATAACTCATTATTTCTTTTTTTTTTCTTATAAAGGGACATTTCTTATTTCATTCATGGAAGTTTGCAAAAAAAAAAAACAAGATGATTATGGTGGTACTTATAGGCATGCTACTTTTGTTCCTCTCTTCAGTGAGAATGTTACCACTGTTTCACACTTGTAGGATATTGGCTATTAGTTAATCACATATCTTTTTAAATAGCCTTTAATTCTATCAAATAACATTCTGGCAGCTGTTAAGATGATGATATAATTTTTCTTCTTTGACCTATAAGTATTTCATTAATTACGTCAAAATAATTCTGTTAATATAATTATATTAATAGGTTCTCTTATGTTGAACCATCCGTACTTTGCTGAACTTAGACAGACTTGAACACCGTTACTAGAACACCATTCTCTTCTTGCTTGCCTCCTACTTTTTTTTTCTCTCCCTCTCAGTTTCTTTTGCTCATTTCTTCTCTCTAATCTCTTAATGTTCAAGTGCTACAAATAAATCTTTCATTTATTGCTTTCTACCCTTGAAATTATTGAGTCTCATGGCTTTAAATGCTAGCTATATGCTGAAGACGTATAAATTTATGTCTCTGGTTTAGACTCTTTCTCAAGCTCCAAACGTGTTTATCCAGCTGCCTACTTGATGTCTCCTCTTGGATGTCTAAATTCCTCTTACATACAATACGTTCAGAACATTTTTTGATCTTGCTCCTTCAAACTTCCTCAGCTTATAGCCTTCCAATTGCACTTGGTAGCAGCTTCATCTTTCCGCGTATTGAAGATTAAAAACCATGGAGTCACTGTCACCTCCTCTCTCTCCAATACATCAGCAATTCCTGATGGCTGTATTTTCAAAATATATCCAGACTCCAACTGCTTCTTACCACCTTCCCAGGTACCACACTGGTCTAAGCTACCCACTTGCCTGGAATATACAATAATCTCCTGTTTTCCCTGATCCCATCCTTTCGCACTATCGTCTACTTTCAGTACAACAGCCAGAGTGATTCTTTTACAACATAGATCATCTGTGTTATTGCTCTGCTCAAATCCCCCAAGTCTCCCCGTTTTACTCAGGGTAAAAGCTAAAGCCTTTATAAGGCAGCCCTATAGGATCTGGCCCTGTTACTTCTCTGACCCCAGTCTCCTCCTCCTCCCATACCTCGCTCTCCTCCAGCCCCACAGGCCTCTGTTGTTCTTTGAACCTGCCAGACATAATCTGGCCTTTAGGGCCTTTGCTCTGGCTGTATCCATTACCTAGAATGCTATTCCTAACAGTATCCACGAGACTAACTCCCAGGTCTTCTTCTTGTTTTGGTTCGAATGCTATCAATTCATTGGAGGTCTATTCCTGACCTTATTTAAAATTGCAACACACCTCCTGTTCTCATCACCCCGATCCCCTTACCCTACTCTAATTATTCTTTCCCTGTCTCACTTGTCACTAACTTACTGTGTAATTTAATGATGCCAGTTTAGTCACCGCTATAAAGTAATTTCCATGAGACAGAGATCGTTGTTTTAAACAATGATATATCCCGAGTACTGAGAATTATGATTTGTACTATAGATACTTAATAAGCATATGTTGAATGGAGTAACAGACGCATTGAATCCCATCTAATTATGTCAGATACTTCCTTTGATTCATTACAGGATATGATTTTCTAAAATTATGCTTAGGAGTTTTGCATTTATATTAGTGAGATTGTTATTTTAATATTCTTTTGGGGGTGATATATTACTCTGGCTCTAGTATCAGGATTATGATAGCTTTTTAAAAACAATCAACAAGTTTTCAAGATTTTTCTACACTGGAGGAGTTAAAATAGCATAGAGAATGGTCTGTGTTTTGAAGAAAGAATTCTCTTTTTTTTAAACATCTTTATTGGAGTGTAATTTCTTTACAATGGTGTGTTAGTTTCTGCTTTATAACAAAGTGAATCAGCTACACATATACATATGTCCCCATATCTCCTCCCTCCTGCATCTCCCTCCCTCCCATCCTCCCCATCCCACCCCTCTAGGTGGTCACAAAGCACCGAGCTGATCTCCCTGTGCTATGCGGCTGCTTCCCACTAGCTATCTATTTTACGTTTGGTAGTGTATATATGTCCATGCCACTCTCTCGATTCGTCCCAGCTTACCCTTCCCCATCCCCATATCCTCAAGTCCATTCTCTAGTAGGTCTGCATTTTATTCCCGTCTTGCCCCTAGGTTCTTCATGACCATTTTATTTTTTTTTAGATTCCATATATATGTGTTAGCATACAGTATTTGTTTTTCTCTTTCTGACTTACTTCACTCTGTATGACAATCTCTAGGTCCATCCACCTCACTACAAATAACTCAGTTTCATTCCTTTTTATGGCTGAGTAATATTCCATTGTATATAAGTGCCAAATCTTCTTTATCTATTCATCTGTTGATGGACACTTCGGTTGCTTCCATGTCCTGGCAGTTGTAAATAGAGCTGCAATGAACATTTTGGTGCATGACTCTTTTTGAATTATGGTTTTCTCAGGATAAATGCCCAGTAGTGGGATTGCTTGGTCGTATGGTCGTTCCTTAAAAAACTGAAGAAAGAATTTTGCCATAAAACTAAGCTTGGCTTCTCTTTGGGCAGCTTGTTCAATTTCTTTCATCTTTCTTCCCTAGAAACTCCTTTCATCAATAATTCTAATTTCAATATTAGCATAGTATTTGCTCATAATTTTAAAATCTCTGTTTCTGAAGTTAAATCTCCCTTCTCATTCCTCATGTCATATATTTGTATTATTGTTTTTGATAAACTCATAGCTTATTTCCCCAGCTGCTTATGGGGTTTCCAAAGTATAAAGAAGGTTGGTTATACTCCTGGTTTCTTTTGAATATAATTCATTTCAATGTCTGAATGTACCATTTTCCCAACTGAAAGTGTTGCAACAACCAAAAAGTAAGTTTGATGTGTAAAATGTTTTATATCATAAATGAAAAATAAAAGCTTATATTGATTTTTAGCATTGGGAGGGACTCTAGAAATTATCTTGGCCAATGAGGCCAAACGGCCTCATTTTTTTGCGTGTATGTGAGGAAACCAAGGCTCTGAGTAACTGATTTTCCCAATAGCACACCTATTTGTTGCAGTTAACGTAAAAAAGAGGATATTTTCATTTGTTTGTAAAAGTCATAATTGTTTTTTTAATGTTTTTTAAAATTAAGCATTCATCAAAATGTTATATAGATAAAATGATGAAGATGTACGATGTAGCATTTTAACAGATGGTTCTTTTTGACATACTGTTTTAGAAAAGTAACATGATGACATTCTGCATTTGCTAGAGCAGACAGACATTTTGCAAATGTTAAGGCAGCTTATATTTAAAAAGACTGAAGAACTGGGCCTGGGAATTCTGACCTCAGCCAAAGCTTCCTAGCTTAACTCCTCAAATCAGTGTTCTTCATCACTGCTGGGGACATTTGACAATGTCTGCAGACATTTTTGGTTGGTACAGCTGGGTGAAGGGAGGTGGTGGTTGCTATTGGCAACCTAGTGTGTAGAGTCCGGGGGTGCTGCTAAACATGCTACAGTGCACTGGACAGTCCCCCACAGCAAAGAATTATCTGCCCCCAATTATCAGTAATGCCGAGGTTGAGAAAACCTGACTATGGTGATGACTCTGACATTGATTGTGCCAGTCCTGTATTTATAGGTGCTTGTAATCACTTCAAAATGACCATTACATTGCATTTTTTAATGCAGACATCTCCCCAAGGTGGGTTCTATGAAACATAGGTCCTATCAGATATTCCGTGAGAAAATGGTCAATTATGCTTGGGAAACAATGCATATTATATTGCCCTCTTAAAGTTCCATAGCGAAAACCAGTGTATTAAAGGCTCTGATATGTCCTGCAGTGAAAATCCCCTTAACTTTGCTTAACTCAGAATATTCTCCCTTTATTATACTATGCAATGTTTTGACATAGGCTCTATAAACATTCCTGAGAAGGTGTTTCAAGAAATGCAATCACGGGCTTCCCTGGTGGCGCAGTGGTTGAGAGTCCGCCTGCCGATGCAGGGGACACGGGTTCGTGCCCTGGTCCGGGAAGATCCCACATGCCGCGGAGCGGCTGGACCTGTGAGCCATGGCCGCTGAGCCTGCGCGTCCGGAGCCTGTGCTCCGCAACGGGAGAGGCCACAACAGTGAGAGGCCCGCGTACCGCAAAAAAAAAAAAAAAAAAAAAAAGAAAAAGAAATGCAATCACTATGCTTTCCAGTTCTGAGTTCTTTCACATTTGATCTCATTGGATTCTATCAATCATTCTATAAGATATAATTCTAAAATAACCTCAGCATTTTCCCCCAAATAATCTTTCTATCCTAACTTATTCTTCCTCCTTCATTTCCTAAAGCAGTAAAGATTTTATGTCAATCGAGATGAATTTATTATTTTTCTTACTACAAAATAGACTATTCTTTTAGAAAATATATAAAATGCAAAGAAGTAAAAGTTCCTATAACTCCTCCATCGTTAACATGTTCTTATATTTTCACTTGTTTTCCTGTCAATATATTTAAAAATAAAATAACGCAAATGCTTTTTATAAACTTACAATATCTTTAACATTCTAGCATTTTCATTTAATACTATTATTGCTATATCATGATAACAACAGAAAATGAATATTCAAGTATCAATTGGATATTTCATTACATGGAATGTGATGCTTTATTTAAGGAGTCCTCTATTAATGGGAAAGTATTTTCTTTTTTGGCTAATTTTCAGAATACTCTAATGAACAGCTTTATATATATGTATCTTTTCACATATTCTTAATTGTTTCTTTAGGAAAGTTGCTAGAGGTAGAATTATTGTATCAATAGCTAGAGAAAGGAACAAGGTCAAGAGTGTGGTGATAGTGGTGATGGATGTATATTTTAAGGCTTTAGTGGTGAAAAGCTGCCTTTTAGAAAGGCTGTACAACTTTAACGTTCCCAATAATAGTTTATAAGAGTGACATCAGGTCTTTTATTTTGGTAAGAACACTTAATAAGAGATCTATCCTCTTAATAGGCTTTTAAGTGCATAATACATTATTATATTCTATTCTTCTATCACTTGGATTTGTCTCTGTTTTCATTCCCCTGCTGTTAAGCTCCCATTTTGGCTTCCTGGTTGTCATACTGTTTTGCTCACCTCCATTTCTTTGCTCCTGGGGGCTCAGTTTAAATTCTTGTTTCTCTAAAAAGCCTTCTTATGTCAATTAGCACCAGATTCCATATTTCAAAGCTTGACATGGCCTAATGTTTTGTTTAATTGCATCACATTGTACATGCATGTCTTAGGTATTTGACCAGCTTATTAGCACTAGCAGAGCCCAGATCCAAATACTCAGTATGTCTCAGTCTCTGTGCCAGGCCCCAAGGCTGCAGGAATAAAGCAGACAGAGCCTTTGTTCTTGAGCTGCACCCAGTGTATAGAGAAAACAGAGAAAAGGCAGACTATGAAAAGCACTATGATAGCAGTAAATAGGGTACTATAGGAATACAGACTGGGGTTTGATGCCAGGGAAGGCTTCCTGGAGGAGAGGTCCTCAAAGGGGGTTTTGAAGGATGAATAGGAGTTCTGAGTAATGTGAAGACATAGGAAAGTCTGTGTGTTGTGAGCATATATGTACATTTGTATGTGTATAGCATGTTGGGGAAAGATGGGAAAGAGCATGAAATGTACATAGAGGAGTAGCAAGAAATGAATCTGAAGAGATTAGGAGAAAGAGGAAAAAGCCTGAAGGTCTGTATGGGTGCTGCTAAGACATTTGGGCTTCATCCTGATGATACTTGGAGTGTGGAGGGTGGATTGACTGAGGCAAGGATGCTGGGAAGCCATATTTATAGTTCTCTGCAAGCCCACAGTACCAAATGAGGGACTGGTCCCAAACCTCTGTGTGTGTGTGTATTTCTGATTTTTTAAGATTCCTGGACCTGTCATTTAATTTTCTTGGTCCCTAGCATCTTAATTAATTAGATGATTATGTTCGCAATTATAATACAGGACTTAAAATAATGGGAATGGGAATGGAGCATATTATTTCGTGAAAATTGTCTGACGTGATAGGGAAGTTATAGTTTCCCCCTCCTGTATGGCCTGAGTACATTTAAGATGCATGCGTGTCCTGCTACTTCTACCTCAAGCTCATTTAATGAGGTTGTGATATGTAGGGCTGCTTTATTGAATCATTTGAGTTGCCTTTGAAGACTTTCTACTTGATTATGCACAGGAGAGAGATTAATAGAGTTAGATAGACAAGAAAGACCTCTCTCAGAGAAATCATATTTCTGTCAGGAAATGAAAATCATTTTTATTCTACTGAGAAAAAAGGAAGTTTTGTTTATGATATGATTTAACATTTAGAAATTTAATTATAGCTTTTAATATAAAGCTTTGGATTCTGAAAACATCATAGGAGTAACAGTAGACACCATTGAATTATCTTTCTTGCATAGGGATTTCTATTCAATTTAAGAACTCATTGTTAGGCTTCCCTGGTGGCCCAGTGGATAAGAATCTGCCTGCCAGTGCAGGAGATACGGGTTGGATCCCTGGTCCGGGAAGATCCCACATGCCTCGGAACAACTAAGCCCATGCGCCACAACTAATGGGCCTGCGCTCTAGAGCCCACAAGCCACAACTACTGAGCCTGCGTGCCACAACTACTGAAGCCCGCATGCTTAGAGCCCGTGGTCTGCGATAAGAGAAGCCACCACAACGAGAAGCCCGTGCACCACAACGAAGAGTAGACCTCGCTTGCCGCACCTAGAGAAAGCCCGTGCCCAGCAACGAAGACCCAATGCAACCAAAAATAAAATAAATAAAAATTAAAAAAAGTTTAAAAAAAACCCCTCATTGTTTAACAATGAGGCTTAAAATCACATTTATTTGCTACCTTACTCATATTTCAGCCAGATAAAAGACTCTGCTATTTTATAGTGATAGCTTGTTTTTTGTGCAGAGTTAAGATGCTGATAGTAATTTTTCACACTTTGCCAGCTACCTTTACCTAGTTAGAATAATTTACCACACTGACAAAGAATGCTCAGTAACTGGAATCTCTCAGATGAAAAAAGTTCTTTAAAGTCAAATTGCTGTATTATAATTATAAGCAAATTGTATTAGCTTTCTTCAAAGAACCTTATTAAAAGCCTTAAGCAGCCTTGTCATCCCCGTGAGGTGTTTGCTTCTCACTTTATGGATGGAGAAACTAAAGGTAAATGAGTGCTCAGTCAAAGGAAATGGTTATGTGCGACCTGATATTGAGAAGAGATATTATTTCTTAGAAAGGCTTCTAGGGCTTGACTCAGACCATTGGTCCAGACCTACCCCACCTTTCTGCAGAAAATTGCCGTTGGCCCAGATGCACTGTCGGGGCAATAAAGTGAGTTTCAAAGGATCTCTTCCTTGATCAATCTCAAGACTCTTTCAAGCACTTGATATCCCGATAAAATCTAAATGATATGTCACCCAGTGTGTTTGGGAAAGAGATTGTGAAGCATTTCCCATTTGTCATGTAAATATTTAAGGAGACGCAGATGTCATCTCAAGGTTAGTTATATGTACTTGTATACTTATAAATCAGGGATTGGTATCTGATGTGAGTATCATTTAAGACACTCAGTGATTTACATTCTCCTAAAGAACTAAGGAACCACTAAGGTGGTTCATTGGCAGAAATATGCTTTCTGCCTATAAACAGGCACATTAATATATTGTTAAACTTTAATAGAAGATATTTTCCATTTTATCAATTTATTTTGGATTTTGTAGCAGTTTGTTTATGTTGTATTCTTTCCCACCCCTCAAGGACTCATGTAGAAAACTGTTTCTTTTTTCTGAATATTTTGGAAATGTTGTATATGGAGAAAAATGAACAATTTAACACTTCAGTTGCATTAATAATCATTACCAAGCAGAGTCTAACCTGGCAACTCTGACAGTAACAGTCTACAGCGAGAATCTATGTCTCGGATGAAATATGCAAGTCTACCCCTCATACCCCTTAATGATCTCTGCATGACTAATACACAGTGACATTTAAGGAGCACTCATCTAAAACTGCTCATATTCATTTTGCAAATATTCATCTATGGCATATTCATCAGCAAGAAATGAAGCTGAAAAACCATTAACCCCTTTTTCATCGGTGTTATAAGATTTGGCTTTCTGATCACATTCTGCTAACATGACCAATGCAATACTATAGAGTAGATTAAGGTGTTTAAAACATAATCATGGACATTATTAAGAGATACAGCCTGTAAAATGATGAGAAGCTTTTGGGGGGCCTATAAAATAGGGATCCCAGAGTATAAACCAATACAATGGGAAGTAGCCTGAAGAGGACATGTAGGAAAATGATTAGAATAATAAAGTGATGTAGGTACTGAGATGAAAGGAGTCTGTTCAGCTGATTGGGTTGCTGTATGATTCAGTTTATCACAAAATGATTGAAAATGTCTATTGTTTGTATAAGTTAGTATGTCAGCCCTGGGTCTCAGTCATGAGAGTCTTCAACTTGTTTTAAGATAGCATATTTGGTAAGATTTTATGAGTGACATTGTTCCATTTGACTTCATTATAAAATTTCCAAGTGTGTGTATTAAGCAGAGTTTGTCATATCTTTTTCTTTTCCTTTTTTAAAAAATAATGAATAAGCATTTATTTAACAAGTTATAACAGGTTTACCACTCTTGGGATCCTCAGAAGTCCAAAGCTCTGGCATCAACTCCTTAAACTGGTGTCCCCTGCTCATATCTTTTGTCCATTATTTATTCTGATTGCCTGTCTTTCCTTTATTTTTTTAAATAGATCTTTATTGGAGTATAATTGCTTCACAATACTGTGTTAGTTTTTGTTATACAGCAAAGTGAATCAACCATATGCATACATATGTCCCTGTATCCCCTCCCTCCCATCCTCCCTATCCCCCCGCTCTAGATCATCACAAAGCACTGAGCTGATCTCCATTCATCTGTTGATAGATATCTGGGTTGGTTCCGTGTCCTGGCTATTGTAAATAGTGCTGCACTGAACATTGGGGTACATGTATCTTTTTGAATTACGGTTTTCTCGGGGTATATGCCCAGTAGTGGGATTGCTGGTCATACGGTAGTTCTATTTTTAGTTTTTTAAGGAACTTCCATACTGTTTTCCATAGTGGCTGTATCAATTTACATTCCCACCAACAGTGCAGGAGGGTTCCCTTTTCACCACACCTTTTTCAGCATTTATTGTTTCTAGATTTTTTGATAATGGCCATTCTGACTGGTGTGAGGTGATACCTCATTGTAGTTTTGATTTGCATTTCTCTAATCATTAGTGATGTTGAGCATCTTTTCATGTGCCTCTTGGCCATCCGTATGTCTTCCTTGGTGAAATGTCTATTTAGGTCTTCTGCCTATTAATTGGATTGTTTTTTTTTTTTTGATATTGAGCTCCATGAGCTGTTTGTATATTTTCTAGATTAATCCTTTGTCCGTTGATTCATTTGCAAATATTTTCTCCCATTCTGAGGGTTGTCTTTTCA
>NC_041223.1:58937268-58937757 GCF_002837175.3 Physeter macrocephalus | reverse complement strand
TGAGTTTATTTTTGTGTATGATGTTAGGGAGTGTTCTAATTTCATTCTTTTACATGTAGCTGTCCAGTTTTCCCAGCACCACTTATTGAAGAGACTGTCTTTTCTCCATTGTATATCCGTGCCTCCTTTGTCATAGATGAGGTGACCATAGGTACATGGGTTTATCTCTGGGCTTTCTATCTTGTTCCATTAATCTATACTTCTGTTTTTGTGCCAGTACCATATTGTCTTGATTACTGTAACTTTGTAGTATAGTCTGAAATCAGGGAGTCTGATTCCTCCAGCTCTGCTTTTTTCCCTCAAAACTGCTATGGATATCCGGGGTCTTTTGTGTCTCCATACAAATTTTAAGATATTTTGTTCTAGTGATGTAAAAAATGCCATTGGTAATTTGATAGGGATTGCATTGAATCTGTAGATTGCTTTGAGTAGTATAGTCATTTTCACAATATTGATTCTTCCAATCCAAGGACATGGTATATCTCTCCA
>NC_041223.1:58935901-58936503 GCF_002837175.3 Physeter macrocephalus | reverse complement strand
TTCCTCTGCAACTTTTTGGAAGAGTTTGAGAAGGATGGGTGTTAGCTCTTCTCTAAATGTTTGATAGAATTCACCTGTGAAGCCATCTGGTCCTGGACTTTTGTTTGTTGGAAGATTTTTAATCACAGTTTCAATTTCATTATTTGTGATTGGTCTGTTCATATTTTCTATTTCTTCCCGGTTCAGTCTTGGAAGGTTATACCTTTCTAAGAATTTGTTGATTTCTTCCAGGTTGTCCATTTTGTTGGCATAGAGGTCCTTGTAGTAGTCTCTTAGGATGCTTTGTATTTCTGTGGTGTCTCTTGTATCTTCTCCTTTTTCATTTCTAAATTTATTGATTTGAGTCCTCTCCCTCTTTTCTTATTGTTTGTTCTTCTTTCTCTAGTTCCTTTAGGTGTAAGGTTAGATTGTTTCTAGAGGTAGGATTGTATAGCTGTAAACTTCCATCTTAGAACTGTTTTGCTGCATCCCATAGGTTTTGGATCATCATATTTTCATTGTCATTTGTCTCTAGGTATTTTCTGATTTCCTCTTTGATTTCTTCAGTGATCTCTTGGTTATTTAGTAACGTATTGTTTAGCCTCCATGTGTTTGTGTTTTTT
>NC_041223.1:58913106-58935032 GCF_002837175.3 Physeter macrocephalus | reverse complement strand
TTAAGGTAATTATCGGTATGTATGTTCCTATGACCATTTTCTAAATTGTTTTGGGTTTGTTTTTGTAGGTCCTTTTCTTCTCTTGTGTTTCCCACTTAGAGAATTTCCTTTAGCATTTGTTGTAGAGCTGGTTTGGTGGTTCTGAATTCTCTTAGCTTTTGCTTGTCTGTAAAGGTTTTAATAGCTCCCTCGAATCTGAATGAGATCCTTGCTGGGAAGAGTAATCATGGTTGTTGGTTCTTCCCTTTCATCACTTTAAGTATATCATGCCACTCCATTCTGGCTTGTAGAGTTTCTGCTGAGAAATCAGCTGTTAACCTTATGGGAGTTTCCTTGTATGTTATTTGTCATTTTTCCTTTGCTGCTTTCAATAATTTTTCTTTGTCTTTAATTTTTGCCAATTTGATTACTCTGTGTCTTGGAGTGTTTCTCCTTGAGTTTATCCTGTATGGGACTCTCTGCATTTCCTAGACTTTGGTGGCTATTTCCTTTCCCATGTTAGAGAAGTTTTCTACTATAATCTCTTCAACTATTTTCTCAGGTCCTTTCTCTCTCTTTTCTCCTTCTGGAACCCCTATAATGCAAATGTTGTTGTGTTTAATGTTGTCCCAGAGGTCTCTTAGGCTGTCTTCATTTCTTTTCATTCTTTTTTCTTTATTCTGTTCCGCAGCAGTGAATTCCACCATTTTGTCTTTCAGGTCACTTATCTGTTCTTCTGCTTCAGTTATTCTGCTATTGACTCCTTCTAGTGTAGTTTTCATTTCAGTTATTGTATTGTTCATCTGTTTGTTTGTTCTTTAATTCTTGTAGGTCTTTGTGAAACATTTTTTGCATCTTCTTGATCTTTGCCTCCATTGTTTTTCCGAGGTCCTGGATCATCTTCACTATCATTATTCTGAACTCTTTTTCTGGAAGGTTGCCCATCTCCACTTCATTTAGTTGTTTTTCTGGGGTTTTATCTTGTTACTACATCTGGTACATAGCCCTCTGCCTTTTCATCTTGTCTATCTTTCTGTGAGTGTGGTTTTTGTTCCACAGGCTTCAGGATTGTAGTTCTACTTGCTTCTGCTGTCTGCCCTCTGTTTAGCACTTTATATAATTTAGATGATGTTATCTACACTGCATACATCATGGGATTTTATTCCATTAATTTACTTAATCCTTGCCTCATTCCAAGTGAGATTTTGAACTGTCTTTTTACTAATATACTCTGCTAGTGCTGGAGGGTCTTCTGCAGAGCCAGGAGGTGGCTGTGGCTCACCGCAGGGACAAGGACACTGGGAGCAGAAGTTCTGGGAAGTACTCCTTGGTGTGAATGCCCCCCCCCCCGGAGTCTGCCATTAGCCCCACTGAAGCACCTCCACTTTTAAATTTAATTAAGTCCCATTTGTTTATTTTTGTTTTTATTTCCGTTACTCTAGGAGGTGGATCAAAAAAGATCTTGCTGTGGTTTATGTCAAAGAGTGTTTTTCCTATGTTTTCCTGTAAGAGTTTTATAGTGTCTGGTCTTATATTTAGGTCTTTTATCCATTTGTAGTTTATTTTTGTGGATGGTTTAGGTGGTGTTCTAATTTCATTCTTTTACATGTAGCTGTCCAGCTTTCCCAGCACCACTTATTAAAGAGGCTGTCTTTTCTCCATTGTATGTTCTTGCCTCCTTTATTGTAAATTAGGTGACCATATGTGCATGGGTTTATCTCTGGGCATTGTATCCTACACTATTGATCTATATTTCTGTTTTTGTGCCAGTACCATACTGTCTTGATTACTGTAGCTTTGTGGTATCGTTTGATGTCGGGGACCCTGATTCCTCCAACTCCACTTTTCTTTCTCAAGATTGCTTTGGCTGTTTGGGGTCTTTTGTGTTTCCATGCGAATTGTAAAATTTTTTGTTCTAATTTTCTGAAGAATGCCATTGGTAGTTTGATAGGGATTGCATTCAATCTATAGATTGCTTTGGGTAGTATAGTCATTTTCACAATATTGATTCTTCCAATCCAAGAACATGGTATATTCCTCCATCTGTTTATGTCATCTTTGATTTCTTTCATCAGTGTTGTATAGTTTTCTTTTATAGTTTTCTGAGTACAAGTCTTTAGCCTCCTTAGGCAGGTTTGTTCCTAGGTATTTTTTTCTTTTTGTTGTGATGGTAAATGGGATTGTTTCCTTAATTTCTCTTTCTGATTTTTCGTTGTTGGTGTATAGGAATGCCATAGATTTCTGTGCATTAATTTTGTATCCTGCAACCTTACCAAATTCATTGATTAGTTCTAGTAGTTTTCTGGTGGCATCTTTAGGATTTTCTATGTATAGCATCATGTCATCTTCAAACAGAGACAGCTTTACTTCTTCTTTTCCAATTTGTGTTCCTTTTATTTCTTCTTCTTCTCTGATTGCCATGGCTAGGACTTCCAAAACTATGTTGAATAAGAGTGGTGAAAGTGGACATCTTGTCTTGTTCGTGATCTTAGTGAAAATGCTTTCAGTTTTTCCACCATTGAGTGTGATGCTTGCTGTGGGTTTGTCATATATGGGCTTTATTATGTTGAGGTAGGTTCCCTCTATGCCCATTTTCTGGAGAGTTTTTATCATAAATTGGTGTTGAATTTTGTCAAAAGCTTTTTCTGCATCTATTGAGATGATCATATGGTTTTTTTTCCTTAATTTTATTCCTTATGGGTTTTATTTGTATGGTTAATATTCCTTAACATATTCCTTAATATGTTAATGTGGTATATCACATAGATTGATTTGCATATATTGAAGAATCCTTGCGTTCCTGAGATAAATCCCACTTAATTTTGGTGTATGATCCTTTCAATGTGTTTTTGGATTCTGTTTGCTACTATTTTGTACAGGAATTTTACATCTAAATTCATCAGTGATATTGGTCTATAATTTTCTTTTTTTTTGATATCTTTTTCTGGTTCTGGTATCAGGGTGATGGTGGCTTCGTAGAATGAATTTCGGAGTGTTTCTCCCTCAGCAATTTTTTGGAAGAGTTTGAGAAGGATGGGTGTTAACTCTTCTCTAAATGTTTGATAGAATTCACCTGTGAAGCCATCTTGTCCTGGACTTTTGTTTTTGGAAGATTTTTAATTACAGTTTCAATTTCATTACATGTGATAGATCTGTTTATATTTTCTAATTCTTCCTGGTTCAGTCTTGGAAAATTGTGTGTTTCCAAGAATTTGTCCATTTCTTTGTGGTTGTCCATTTTACTGGCATAGAGTTGTTTGTAGTAATTTCTTATAATCCTTTTGTATTTCTGCAGTGTCAGTTGTGGTTTCTCCTTTTTCAGTTCTAATTTTATTGATTTGCATCCTCTCCCTTTTTTTCTTGATGAGTCTGGCTAAGGGTTTATCAATTCTGTTTATCTTCTCAAAGAGCCAGATTTTAGTTTTATTGATCTTTGCTATTGTTTCCTTCATTTCTTTTTCATTTTTTTCTGCTCTGATCTTTATGATTTATTTCCTCTACTGACTTTGGGTTTTCTTTGTTCTTCTTTCTCTAGTTGTTTTAAGTGTAGGGTTAGATTCTTTATTTGAGATTTTTCTTTTTTCTTGAGGTGAGATTGAATTGCTATAAAATTCCCTTTTAGAACGGCTTTTGCTGCATCCCATAGGTTTTGGGTCATCGCGTTTTCATTGTCATTTGTTTCTGTGTTTTTTTAAATTTCTTCTTTGATTTCTTCAGTGATCTCTTCGTTATTTAGTAGCGCACTGTTTAGCCTCCAGGTATTTGTGGGTTTTTTACAGTTTTTTTCTTGTAACTGATTTTCAATTTCATAGTGTTGTGGTCAGAAATGATGCTTGATACGATTTCAGTTTTCTTAAATTTTCTGAGGCTTGATTTGTGACCCAAGATGTGATCTAACCTGGAGAAAGTTCTGTGTGCACTTGAGAAGAAAGTGTATTCTGCCACATTTGGGTGGAATGTTCCATAAATATCAATTAAATCTATCTTGGCTGTTGTGTCACTTAAAGCTTATGTTTCCTTATTTATTTTCTGTTTGGATGATCTGTCCATTGGTGTAAATGGGGTGTTAAAGTCCCCTATTATTATTGTGTTAGTGTTGATTTCTCCTTTTATGGTTGTTAGCATTTGCCTTATGTACTGAGGTGCTCTTATGTTGGGTGCATAAACATTTATAATTGTTATATCTTCTTGGATTGATCCTTTGATCATTATGTAGTGTTTCTCCTTATGTCTTGTAACAGTCTTTATTTTAAAGTCTATTTTATCTGATACATGTATTGCTACTCCAGTTTTCATTTGATTTCCATTTGCATGGAATATCTTCTCCATTCCCTCACTTTCAGTCTGTATGTGCCCTTAGGTATGAAGTGGGTCTCTTTTAGACAGCATATATATAGGTCTTGTTTTTGTATCCATTCAGCCAGTCTATGTCTTTTGGTTGGAGCATTTAATCCATTTACATTCATGGTTATTATTGATATGTATGTTCTTATTACCATTTTGTTAATTTTGGGGGGTTTGTTATTGTAGGTCTTTTCTTTCTCTTACATTTCCCGCCTAGGGAAGTTTCTTCAGCATTTGTTGTAAAGCTAGTTTGGTGGTGCTGAATTCTCTTAGCTGTTGCTTGTCTGAAAATTTTTTGATTTCTCTGTTGAATCTGAATGAGATCCTTGCTGCGTAGAGTAATCTTGGTTGTAGGTTTTTCCCTTTCTTCACTTTAAGTATATCCTGCTACTCCCTTCTGACCTGCACAGTTTCTGCTGAAAAATCAGCTGATAATCTTATGGGGATTCCTTTTTATGTTATTTTTTGTTTTTCCTTTGCTGCTTTTGATATTTTTTCTTTGAATTTAATTTTTGTTAGTTTGATTAATATGTATCTTTGTGTGTTTCTCTTAGGGTTTATCCTGTATGGGACTGTGCGCTTCCTGAACTTGGGTGGCTATTTCCTTTCCCATGTTAAGGAATTTTTCCACTATAAGCTCTTCAAATATTTTCTCAGACCCCTTCCTTTTCTCTTCTTCTTCTGGGACTCTTATAATTAGAATGTTGGTGCATTTAGTGTTGTCCCAGAGTTCTCTGAGGTTGTCTTCAATTCTTTTCATTCTTTTTTCTTTATTCTGCTCCTCGGCAGTTATTTCTACCCTTTTGTCTTCCAGCTCTCTTTTTTGTTCTTCTGCATCAGTTATTCTGTTATTGATTCTTCTAGTGTATTTTTCATTTCAGTTATTGTGTTGTTCATCTCTGCTTGTTTGTTCTTTTGTTCTTCTAGATCTTTGTTAAACATTTATTGTATTTCCTCAATCCGTGCCTCCATTCTATTGCCAAGATTCTGGATCATCTTTACTATCATTACTCTGAATTCTTTTTCAGGTAGATTGCCAATTTCCTCTTCATTTATTTGGTCTTGTAGGTTTTTACCTTGCTACTTCATCTGTGACGTATTTTTTGTGGTCTCATTTTTTTTTTAATTTTTTTAAATTTTTATGAGTGGGGTTGTGTTCCTGTTTTACTGGTTGTTTGACCTGAGGCTTCCAACACTGGAGTTTGTAGGGTCTTGGGTAGAGCTGGGTCTTGGTGCTGAGATGAGAACCTCTGTGAGGACTCACTCTGATGAATAATCCCTGGAGTCTGAGGCTCTCTGTTAGTCCAGTAGTTTGGACTCAGAGCTCCCACTGCAGGAGCTTCAGCCCAACACCTGGCTCATGAACCAAGATTCTGCAAGCCACGTGGGATGGCAAAAAAAAAAAAAAAAAAAAAAGAACAATAACAAAATAAAAAATAAGAGTAGGAAACTAACAGATATGTTAGAAAGAATATAAAAATAGAAATACAGATGAATCAACAACCAGAAAGTACAACAGTACCACAGTAGTGAAAAAGAGAAGGAGGGAAAAGAAGAAAAAACAAAAAGGGGGAGGGGAAACCTTGGCTGTGGAGGGCAGGGCCTAAGCAAGGGCAAGGTTTGGGTGGTGGGTGGGGCCTAATCAAGGGCAAGGTTTGGGTGGTGGGTGGAGCCTATGCTCAGGACCCACAGGGCTGGAAAAGGCCCTGGGGCTGTGGGGGGTGGGGCTTAGGTTCAAGGAACAGAATGGGCCCAGGCATGCCCCACACCCCTGGTCTCAGAGAGCAGGGGCCCTCACCTGGGAGCCCAGCAGTCTTGCTGGGCTTGAGTGGGTGGGGCAAACGCCCTCCTCTCCTCCTGCTCCTCTGGTCCGGAGGGCCTCTCCCACCTGCCTCTCATTTTCACCCCTGGCCTCCTTCCTATGCTCCCAGGACCAATGTGGCAGGGGGCGGGAGTGGGGGGGCCCTTGGAGGGCTGGGGACTGGCCTAGGAGCTCAACAGCCTCCCTGGACCTGAGTGGGTGGGGCAGATACCCTCCACTCCCCTCCTCTCCTGCTCCTCCCTGAGGGCCCCTCCTGCCTGCCTCTCCTTATCTCCCCAGCCTCAGGGGTGCCGATCCTGTCTGGCGTCCACTTCTCCTCCCCTCTCAGTCCCCCCACATCCTACCGGTTCACTTCGGGGTCCTCCTGTCTCCTTGGGTGTCAGGGTTCCCCACCAGTGGCTGGCAGGTGCCCTAGACATTGTCTTTTCCTGTCATATCTTTCTTTGTCTCCCATGCACGTGATCTCATTTTATATATCTAATATCTTTATCTACCTACCTGATTGTTTTTAACTTCCCATCCTGAACTCCAGGGCTACAGAGAGAAGAGTAGGAGGAAGTAGGTACTCAATAAGGTACCTTGGTTGTCTTCACCTCTAGGTGAAGAAATTTCCAGCATTTCTGTCAGGTGTGACCAGCCTCCTTTTGATGGGAAGGAAGCTCATTACTTTCCAAAACAGCCCACTAACTTTTTTTGATCAATTAATTGTTGCAACATTTTCCTACATATTAGTTTAATTCTGTAATTTCTAGCTCCTCATTCTTAGTGGATTTAGAGACCTATTCAAACACTCCTTCGTGTCAAGTTTCCACTCAGTGTACATCTCAATTTTTGAATTGTAGTATAGTTTTAGCATATTTACCTCCTTCACTTGTCCTTGATTTTCTTAATTCCAGTGATTTGCCCTGTGCCTGGGAAGGTTTAGGAAATCAACAAGTATTTGCTAAGCAGATCAGTGAATATCCTTTCTCTGTTTGATCCTGATTGTTTCTACTGTTAGCCTCTTTCCTCCAGGTGGGTGTGGATTGAACTCAGCTACTGCATGTACCTGTGACCTGCCCAAACTGTACTCTGGACTAGAAACATTTCCGCAGTCTGGTTTCCAGTGGCTTGCTCTGTTGCATTTAGAGTGTGGTGGAATCTACAGAGGAAGCCTAAATCCCAGCTCACCAGCAGTACCACCTTTTAGCCCCAGCTTTGGGGGCTGTTTGAGTTTGATATTCTGCACACACATATTCATGACCGTTTGACATGATAAAGAAAGATGATGGAATGTTGAAGGGTGTTTTCATTCTTCACCATATATTTTTGGGTTTATGTGTGTGTTTTAATATTATGGATCTTCAGACATCCATTCTTCTATTCTCTTTTAAGAGACACTCTATTTGTTAATCACTAGGGCCATACCAAAGCATATGAAATAGTGGTTTGTATTCTGCTTTTTTGCAGACATTGAGACAGTAATAATAACGTGTCCTTCTTGTAGAATGTCATACTTAGAAGATGTTATGATCAGCAATTGCGCTCAAAGAAGCAAGAGTCACGACAGACTAGAGGACAGGGCACATAACAAAGACAAGCTGAGTTACTAAAAATCTCTGTATACCCCTTTTTTATGATTAAAACAAAACAAAGACAGGTGGATGAGAGTAAGTGAAAGCAAGAGAGAATCAGCACATGTGCCGCATGAGAAAATGTAGAAGATTTAGTTGAAATCTTAAGTAAAGTTTTGCAAGTGAGGAGAGAAGACGTGCGAAAAGATTTAAAAGGAAATTAAAGTGCAATTGTTAAAATCAAGAATTTAGTGCCATGAATAGAGATGGAGAGATGCAGCTGGGAGGGGGGAAAAAGAGTGAGGAGGAAGTAAAATTAGTCACAGATGTGAGTACTTAGGGAATTCAATACTTGTTGATTTGCTGTTTGGAACGATGATAGATCCATAGGTTGAGCAATCAGTGTTAGGGTTCAGAGTTATGGAGGAAAAAAGGAGGGAGAAAGCTCACTGTGGATCAGTGGTTCTCAATCTTGGCTGCACATTGAGATAACATGGGGAGTTATGAAAAGTACTGATGGTATGTGGCTAGTGAGCTGAGTTTCAAAAGCTCTCCTGCTGATTCTACTGTGTGGCCAAGATTGAAAACCACTGCTCTAGATTTAGAGAACGCTAAGATAATGTCTTAGGAAAACAGATGAAGAATATTAGTTAGAATTCAGCACCTTGTCAGGACCCAGAAGGTACTTGAGAGAGGAAAGTGAGAACGTGCAGTGAAGGAAATAGAAGACTAGAATTAGAAGCCACTTAGACTTGGACCATAGCATTTTTACAAAGAAAAGATAAGAAGAAAAAAGAGTGAAAATTAAGGGAAGTAGAATGTGGAGCTGAAAGCAGAATCATCATTGAAACTTAGGTAATGTTCATTTAATTATTCATTTAACAACTATTTACTGGTACCTACTGTACATACCCCTGGCACTGAGCTTGCTATTATAGATACAGCAGTAAATAATAACGTCAGAGTTGCTGATTTCATCCAGCTAAAATTTTAGTGAAGGAAAGCGGGGGTGATGGTGCAGGTTGGGGAAGCCCTCTCCAGGAGAAGAATCTGGGCCTATCAAAGAACAGTCTCCAGCCCCAGGTGGGATTTCACAATTACCATGGAATATTGACTATTTTATCTCTTATTCCCATTATTTTGCTCTTTGTATGGGAGTGTTTATTGGAGTTATCCTGTTTGTTCCACTATTGTGTTCAGGGAATGTATAGGGAAAATAGTTCATTTTTAAATCTTTTAGTGTTTTAGAGCCCATTATACATCACCAGGAGATGCTGAACATTGAGCTTGATACCACAGCCAGATGCAATGTTGGGTAGCTTCCGTAGCATGGCAGGTAGATACGGGGCCTGTGGGAAGGATGATGAATGGAATATTTGAATACTAGAGGGGCAGACTCTGGTAGTCATGAGTGCCAAATGCCAAATATTTCTAGTTCTTCTCCTTTCTTGGTCACTCAGATTTCATGATTGATTGTTGCTACAGCATTGCCTAACTTACCTTTAATTCTGGAGGCTTTTCCAGAGACCTCATGAGAGATAATGGTGGCCGTGAATAGGGTAATGGCAGAAAAAAGTGGAGGAAGTGCTCTAACTCAAAGGTATACCCCGAGGATGAAAGCATACAGGCACAGCGGTTAATACTTGGATGTGGGGAGGGAAGGAAAGGAAGAATCGAGAATGATGGGTTGTGTAACATTGCTGTTTATTGAGATCAGGAAGAATGAAGGAGGGAGGACGTTGAGAGGATAAATGTTTAGCTTTGGACATGTTAAGACTGAGATGTATGTGAAATATCCAAGTAAAGCTATTAAATGGCAGCTGGATATGTGAGCCTGGGGTTCACAGTAAAGATTCATGCTGGAGACATAAGTTTCTAGGAGATACACACATGAATATTATTTTAAGTCAGAATGCATAAGATCCCATAAGGTGAGAAGGAAAGTTGGGCCAAGACTGAGCGTGGAGAATCACCAACACTTATAGATTTCATCTGGGGGAGAAGGAGCCTCAAAAGGAGACTGACAGGGAGTGACCAGGGAAGTAGAAGAAAATGCAGATAGTGTAGAGTCCTTTGCTCAGCGGAAGGATGGAGGTATCAACTCTGATGAATGCTCCTGAGAGCTTCAGGAAAGAGAAGTGTTCATCAGGATGGTGGGGGCAGAAACCAGACTGAAGTGGGTTGAAGAGCGAATGGGAGGTGAGAAAGTGGAGGCAGCACACGTAATGCTTCTTTTGAGGAATTTAGCTATGGAGGTAGCAGAATATTTTGGGACTGAGAGAGTGTTGGTATTTTTTTTTTTTTTTAGATCCACGATACTGCAACATTATTTGTATAAAGATAGAACTGCTTTCATACAGAGGGGAATTGCTAACGTAGAACAGGGAGGAATGACTACAGCAGTGACGTCCGCCAGTGAGAAGGTGAGACAGAAGGTGGGAACCTGATCACACAAGGAGGGACCAGGCTTTGATAGGAGGAGAGAAGAAGGAAAAATGGGTGCAGAAGCTGAGAAGATGAAGCAGATCATTGACTTTCTTATTTTCAGAGTAATGAGGTGAGGCTTCTATACTAAGGAAGAAGTATGTATAAAATAGGTCATGGTGAGTTAGAAGTAATACTACTGCAGAGAAACCTAGTAGGATTGTCAGGCATTAGTGAGCATCCACCTAAGGTTTGTGGTCATGAATTTAAAGTGAAACTGGTCAGCTGGGTTGAGTAATTTTTCTTCAGGAATGTTCAGCTGCTTAACCTTAAGCATAGATAAGCCGTCTTATCCATCAGTTTAATGGAGGGAGAAAGGAGTAAGGGAATTGAGAGCATTTGCAAGACAGGGAATAAAATATTGGACCTTGAGTATATGGGCTGGATAGGAGAACAGTGAATCCAAGAGGGGACTGATGGAAGGTGAAGTCAGTGGTGACACTGAAAATGATGGTAAGTGTGTGGTCCAGGGAAGATTTTGAGCCAGGAGTTAAATTAGTCAACAAATGATTGAGCAGGGCTTTGGCAGATTATTGCAACCAGCGTGGGGATAGAGTGATATATCCTGTTAGCAGGAGCTCAGAGGAGCAGGGATTTTTGTAAGAGGGAGGAAGAGATCGGTGAGGGGGGAAGCAAGAGTTGCCGGGTGGGAACGCAGGGTGAGATAAACAAACAAAAGAGCTTTTCCTCAAAAGGGGTTCAGAGCAGGTGTTCTCCAAACAGAGCTCTTTAACAAGAGGTGAAGGAGTGTTCCAAGAAGAGGCTGGGGATGAGGGGGCTTGCTGATTCCAGGGACCACAGTGGGAGGGTTTGGGAAGAGGAGGGGGAAACAGGTGGGAGACTGGATCAGCTTAGGGACTTTGTGAGATTGGAAAGTGCATAATAATGTAGAATTGGGGAGAGAATTCAGTGACCGTATCATGTGAGTAGATTCTTTTTCTATAGTCATCTATTATATCTGCATTCTGGTTTCACGTTTGCTCTCGACATTATTTTTCTGACCCTAATTTGCCATCTGTTTCTGTTACGTCCTCCCGTTTGCTACAGGAAGAGCGGGAGTTTGCTGTGATATATTGGCACTTCTTCCCCACACTAGATGTCACTGTTGCTTGGCTCCTAATTTCAGCCCTTCCATAGCTTTTTCAATGTGACGGTCAGGGTGGCAGTGATCACTCCCGGGCCACCCTGTGCCTTACCCGTACAAACACACACATAAGATTTAATGAGACTCCCTGGTGCTTATAAAACCACTGAGGTGTTAAATAGCTTACGGTTAAACAGAGCTTCTTCTGTATGTATTCTACGAGGCTTATTATTCAGGTTTTTTTTTTTCTAAATTTAGGAATTAAAAGACTAAGCGAGAAATCAGACTGTAATTCTTTACAGAAAACACATCTACTTCCTCCTGTGAAAATATGGCATTTTACACTTAAATTCAAACTTGGTTAATGAGCTTCCTCCTCCCCCTCTGTTGTGGGGAGCTGGAAGTCTGCCGCGAAATTGCCCTCAGGTACCTCTGATACCTTGACGTGTGGTAAGGAAATTTCCTGACCTGACCTTGGGTGTGGTGTTACCACATCAGGGTGTCTGCTTATGGTCTGGTCTGGGGGACAGCACCGAATGGTAGTTCCTTAGTCCAGAAAGGAGCACAGAAGACCCTGTTGGCAACGGAAAGTCCAGGCTGTTATTTGGGAAGCTGTCAGCGGCTATAAACACTTGTAAGCTCCTTTTATTAGCTGAACCAGAAGTTGCTGGCAGCTGTGGAGCCACTTTCTTTCTTTCTTCCTGGCAGAATCCTATTTAAGAAATGAGAGGAACGAGGAGTGAGGGGTAGATGGGAGAGACCATTATTTGGGGGGATTTCAAAAGCAGACCAAACATTCATTCCTTCCTTCAGTCAGTCAGGGAACCAATATTTACTGTGTAACTTCCATGTGTCAGATATGGCTTAAGGTACTGGGGACACACTACAAAGCTGACTTGGTTCCTGCTTGCATGGAGCTTAATTCCATTGGTACCTGAGAGAGAGAGAAATAAGCATGCCAGATAGTTTCAGAAAGCAGCTTTGCAGAAAATAAAGCAGAGTGATGGGACTGAGAGTCCTTGGGTGGCTGTGACATCTAAGCTGAGACCTCACTGATAGGATATAACTAGGAAATGATCTGGGGGAAGAAGGTGTTTGTGCTGCAGGAAAGCTGGCCCCGAGGTCCCATGTCGGGAAGTCCGTGGCTTGTTCAGGGAAGGGAATGGAGGCTGGATGGGCCAGCACGCAGTGGGCAAGGGCAGAGGGTTTCAGATGAGGACAGAGAGGTGGAGGTTGAAGTACAGACTACGGGTCAGCTTCTGGGGACATATCTGGGGTTTAGATTTGATTCTAAGTGTAGAGGTGGATGACTGAATGTTTGGTGAGGAGCTGTGAGCTGATGCAGTAAAGGTCGTTCAGGAGGTTGACTAGAGACCTGATGGGGGCTGAGTAGGGAGGGGGGGATCACTTAGGAGGCAGAAGGGCAGCTGCCAGGGGAGATGGCAGTGGGTCAGGCCAGGGTGGTGAGGGTAAAGATTTGGGCTCAGTCCTTTAGCAATGGACAGCTTTGGACCACCGGCCCTACTTTCAAGTTGGTAACTTGAAGTTTCAGGATGCCTTTTTCATCAGTCGATTCTAGGTCTAAGGTGAGGAATAGGGGGAGGGGTGAGAAGTGCAGCGACGGGGGAGGAAACGGAGGAGGAACTTGTCTGGAAGAAGCCAGGGAGAATTCAATGGTGTTTCTCCAATCGCTTCTCTCCTGTCTAAATTATTAGGGTGTTTCATCCTAGAGCAAATTTCCTGATATTGTTCTCCACAGAGTTGAGGTTTTGTGTTTTGTTTTTCCTTTCATTCAACGTGACAGAGGCCAGAAAACGACAATGCTGGCAGCACCACACCCACCGGCAGATTCCAGGTGCTGTAGCCTAGGGAGAGGATTGGGTCTTTTGGTGAAATCCCTGAGAGACCAAGGGGGAGAGAGCTAGTTGGAGCTGTGTTAACCTTCCCAACATAAATTCCTACAAAGCTACGTGTGGGGATATAAGAGAGGCTGCTGGTGGTGGTGTTGGTGTTTCCATCAGGGTGGGGCACCCACACACATAAGTGGGGACACATGTCTCGTCGGATAATGGACTTGCTGGCATATAGGGCTCCGTCATTTATAAACTCTTATGTGTTAGTACTGTGCTCCCAGATTCTGGGATTAATTCTCATGTTAGCCCTGTGAACTCAATGGTATCAGTACACACATTGTATAGAGGAGGAGGATGTGGTGTAGAATGGTTAAAATCACATGGCTAGTTAAGTGCCAAATTGGAATTGGAACCCAGATCCCTGGTCTTAATACTTATAATATGCTGCCTTCCAAAGTCTTTTGCTGGTTACATATTTCTAAAGTGACATTTTTACTGGTACAGAATTGGACTTTGTAAATTTTTCTGTTTATTCTTTATAAGGAAAGCTTTTTAGGAGGTAGAAGTAATGTTTCTATTATTTTTAGTAACCAATCCTTCGTTATACTTATTATGTGATATATAGTAACATGACCACAATATTAATCTTGAATAATTCTGACTAATCTATCTCTGAAATGATGTTTTAAATGGGTGATACTTAGAATTATGTCGCTTTTTTATTGTACCAATAGTCACATGAAAGACTGGTTATATTCTCCTCAAGTGTTCTTTTTATACATAAAACAAAACTTATTGGAGCACCGCTGACAACACTTAACAATAAGTAAACCGTCCGTGTATCAGTTAGGGTTCTTTGTTGCAAGCATCGGAAGCTGCTTCTCTTTAACTTCAGCAGAGAGAGATGTGCTGGCAGGGTGTCAGGAAGCTCACTTGTTTGCTGAGAAGCCTAGAGACCCTGTAAACTGGCAGGAACGCAGGCAGTTTCAAGCAGGAGGAAGCACAGCCAAGGTCATCTTGCAGAAATAGCCTGGCAAGGACATCCCCCACTGAACTCTGCTGCTACCACGCCTCCCCTGGTCACCACCCTAGACACTGGATGCTGCTTCTGGCACCGGGAGATGCCTCTTGGCATGAATTGTAACCCGTCCCTGCTTCTTTCTTTCACTTGCTCACAATTCAGAGTGACAGGCAGGATCATCAGATTGGCCAAGGCTGGGTCACCTGTCCTACCTGTCTATGTCAGTCAGAGGTAGCATTTGATCTATTAGGATTTTCAGAGAGATGAAGCTTTGCCTTTCACCAGCTAGGAAGGGGTTTCAGATGCTGCACAGTTACAGGAATGGCACATGTCTATTAAACTATAAAAGTAACATAGTTTTAGGCATTAAGGGCTCCCGTAGAATTTTTCAGATCTCTTGAAAAGGCAACATAGTTCTGGAAAGAAACTACTTTCCTATATAGTATAGACTTCAATTATCTCAAAATAGCGACTGATCTGGGAGGGGTTACTTGCATACAGATGATCTTGCCAGCCATTTGGTTTTGTGTTGAGAATTCCAATATGACATTCGGCAGTTATTGGAACAAAGACTGAGTCTGCGTCTTCCTTCCATTTATTTCATTTATCTCTGATAGGCTTTGTGGAACAGTTGTCTCTAATCAAAGACATCAGAAAGCCTTTTACACATTCCTTCTGGCGATGTCTAATTTTCAGTGTTATTGGAGTAATCAGTTGGCTTTTTTTTTCTATTGAGCTCATTCAAAAGCAACCCCTCCCCACAAAGGAACGTTATGTTTTTGAATTTTATTATTTTGCTCAGAGATTAAGCATTTGCATCACCATAATCTGAAACGTACCCTGCCAACCTATTAGTACCACAATAAAATTGATGTGGCAAAGTTTTAATTCATACAGTAATTTTTGTGTTTACCCCTCTAGCTTTAAAAGCAAAGAGACCAGAGGACATGCAAAAGGCCACATGAAATCTTCAATGTAGCACGTTTACTGTCATTATGCTTCATTTTTATCCTCATGTGATAGAAGCTAGTCAAATTGGATCTGTTAAAAGTGAATTAAATGGTATTATTAAAAATATAGACAAAATAAAATTAACATTGCTAAATGTTATGGAAACTGCAACTGTCAGCATAAGGCATCAGAGGAACTGTAATAGAATTAAAAAACAAAACAACAAAACAAAAAACTACTTAAAGCAACCAAGCATTAATCTTGTCCTAACAGGGATACTCAGTATAATCTAGACACAGTGAGACTGAATTCACAAATCATTTATGCCCCACTCGATTGCAGAATACATGAAACTTAGGCGATAGTAAGAAAAATGGATTCATACTATACAAGATCCCACAGTCCTCTTTCTTTCAACTCATACCTAACAAGCCTAAATTCATTTTTGTAGTTTCTAAGTATGCTGTACAGAGAATGCAAAGAGTCAACCTCAAATAGACCTTCTTTGAAAAAGGATCAAAGAATAGTACAAATTAGAGAAGAAAAATCCAGGATTACTGTATACAGAGAGAAAGTAAAAGATTCAAGCCAAGAAATTCTTACCTATGGATACTTCAGAAAAAAAATGTTTTCATTGGAAAGAAAGTAAAAAAGAGTTAAAAAATATTTTACTCTTTCTGCACACACGAATTAGTTATTGGTTCTTGGCATTATAACTCTCCTGTTTTATTTCTCACATGCCAGTCACTGTGCTAAGCATTTTGTACACCTTATCCAATTTGATCTCTCAATAGCCCCATGAGGTAAGTATCATTAGCTCCATTTTATAGTTAAGGAAACTGAGGCTTTAAGAAGCTAAACTCCTTTGAGAATAAGCAACTTAGCATTTGGACCCTGCCTCGGCTTCAGTGTTTATACTCTTTAACCCCATGTGCTCTACTGCCCTTGAGTATTCTCCTTCCTTTAATGCTCATGGACTACTCAAAGCCATGCTAAGTCTTACTCTATGCTACTTGAGGGCATGAATAACATTCTAAATTTTCAGACACCCTGCTCACCTAAGACAGTGCCTGAGAGGCTCTCAGAAAAGAGTTTAAATGATAAAGTTATTGATTTTTCCAGCCTTGCAATAAACTCCCAGTAATAATCATTAGAGTCTTGAAGTTCAGACTTTCGTGATATTAGATTTGGAGCTCAGTTTTGAAATTAGCCCATATAGGCAACCTCAGCAAGGAGAGGGTGCAGGTTTTGGTGGGCTCTTAAAATCATGACTATGGAAAAAGTCCTGATGAGGTCATACTTGAGATCTTTCCTTGTAGGAAAAAAAAGAGTATTCCATCAGAGATGCTGTATTGCTTTCTAAAATGTTAAACAAGAAAAATTGGATCCGATGGGGATCCACACATAACCAAAGTTCCATGTCATTGAGAGGTGTCAGTAGAATGGGACAAAAGAAGTGATGCGTACTTTCCTATATTTTCCTAATGTGCTTCACCCTTGACCTAGATGCGGTTAGTCTTTCTTCTCTAGTTTGGATACCATACTTCCACTTCAATATTGGAACGAGTTCCTTCATTTCTTTTAACTTGTGTAAAACTTTAAATACTCAGAATTGGTAAAGAAAAGCCCACACGCCCACCATCCAGCTCTCTCACTTGTTTGTTTAAAAAAAATCCCTACAAAAATCAGTTCACAGAAAAACATTATTAATTAATTATTCTACTACAAAATATTCTTCATGAGAACAGGATATTTTTATAGGGATGTTATAAGTCTCTCATGAAATCTGAGAAACAAACACATAGGACAAATAAATTATATTTGATATATTTAATTATGTACCTAGGCAATTAGGGAGTCCTGAAGTTGTTTCAGGGACTCTTTTACTGTGTTATACTGTCTTTCAGACACCATGGGATTGTTTGAGGGCATTCTGTTACGTCATATTACATTATTAAATTAAATGTTTGAAAGTGTTTTGAGGAGATGAGATAACCTTGCCAAGAAAGAAAGGGAAGGAGTATATAAAAGCTCAGCACTTAGAGCAGATATCTGTATTCAAAGATGAATGTGAACAATCATATTCACTGTCTTCCTGTTTCAAATGCTTTACCTGGTATGAGGTATCGGCATTACATATCAGTGGCGTCAGTTGAAGTTTAATTTTAGTGGAGATAAAGCTTGCTTGAGGAAAATTTTCTTGTTTATATTAAGATTGTTAGGTTTATTCTTTTACTGTAACAGCAGATTAAATATTGTCTCTCATGTTGGAGGACTACTTTTTGTGATTATTAGAGGAAGGGGAATGTATATGTCATTTTACAAGGGATCACCTTGGTGCCACTGTTCAAAAAATACGTAACATGTATTATGCACGCATGTGCTACAGCACAGGAATATAATGATGAAAGCAACTTAATCACTGCCCTAGAGTAGTGCATGAAATGAGGCTGTCAGAAAATTTCAGTTTAATAAGAAGTTTGTTGATGATATACCCAAGGTACTGTCAGAATGGTGAGGTGGGACCTGTGTCCATCCTGAGGATTAAGAAGATCTTCCTGTACATATGAAATTTGAGGGATCGTAAGGACAAAGTTTCTTATAAACAAAGATGATTATTATGAAAACATGGCATTTTACCTCCTTCTGTGTAAATAAGGATGGATATTTTATTTGTTGTACTTACCCATTCTTTGTTCACATTTCCAATAATACACAATACCCAGGGAAAATAGAGTTAGCCTCTTAGCATCAGAAATACAAACTACTAGTGACTCCTAGTTATGTTCAGTTCTCAGAACTAGCACAAATATCTCTATGTTTTAGGGTATAAGGCAGGGATAGGAAAAGAGAGAAGTTTTTTATTTTTATTTTTTTCCCCAAACTGACTTTGAAAATACTTATCAAAGAGGGAGGCCAGCAGAGTGTAGGGTACATGAGGGACACTGGCCAAAACATTTCTGACATTTCTACCCATCACCATTCAGTTTTTGTTTTTTTAGTTCAATCACTATAGGGCTTCCAGAGTATTTCTTAGTATCTCAGCTTCCTCTTAATGCATTATTTTCTGTACTATTCTTATCTCATCTGAGGGAACTTAAAACTTTAAATCCATCTATCTGTGTCTGAAAGTTGATGAAATGTGCTTGTTAAATGGCCTAATTTTAGCAAGAAAAATAAATCCAGGTAACCCTGTATGTGCTCCCCTTTTCTACTTCCATTATGTTCGACTGTAGTCTTTTGTCAGTGGTCACATGTTTTAAAATCCATTCCTCTCACCAGCCTTTTAAAATGTCTTTCTTTCTCCCTTTCTTTCTCTCCCCCTGCTTCCTCCCTTCCTCCCTCCCTCCCTCTCTCTCTCTCTCTCTCTCTCTCTTTCTTTCTTTCTTTCTTTCTTTCTTTCTTTCTTTCTTTCTTTCTTTCTTTCTTTCTTTCTTTCTTTCTTTCTTTCTTTCTTTCTTTCTTTCTTCACTTTTTATACACTTACTGTGTGTCAGATATTGTAGAAGGTTTTAAGGATTTGATGGTAAATAAGCAGATGTGGTCCCCACCACATTAGACTTCCATTTTGGTGGGGCAGATACTCAATTTAACAAGTAATGACAATGTGAGGTAAAGAGTGTGATAGTAGATACATATCAGAAGAACATGGTCTAGTATGGAAATAGAGACTGATGGGAAAAGTCACAGAAGAGTTCCCCAAAAGAGGAGTGTATTAAATTCAGACATGAAAGGTGAATAAGATGTTTAGACATTAGTCAGGAAATTTACCAACCTTTAATCAGTTAGTGGATTTGAGCACCGATCTTCATGGACTGCTCACATTACAATAAGACAGGCAAGCAGACATTATATATCTCTTGACTGAAGAGTACAACACAACCTATGATGTAGTCTTGGGGAAAAATTAAAAAAAGAACCTAGTTCGGATTATGTCTCTAAATCCAATTATCAAGTTATAGCAAATATGGAAGCCAGAGGAACATGTTAAATGACACAACAAAGATGCAATCAGAATTATCCAGGATATGGGGCACTCTACAGGGCATCCAATCCATTTTCTTCAATTAATAAATTGCAGAGGATGGAAGAGGAATCTGAGATTAAAGGAGGCTTCAGAGCTATATCAATTAACCACAATGTAGTAAACTTATGTGGATCTTGAGTCACATAAAGAAATTACAAGTATAAATAATTTTATATATATGGAATGTATGAGGCAGTTGGATGTTTGAACTCTCCTGGATAGTTGAAGGTTTTAATTAATTTTCTAAAATATGAAAATAGTAATGTAGTTATGGTAAAAAAAAAAAAAGTCCTTACAATTTAGAGATACATATTGAAGATTTCACAGATTTTACGAATGCAATGATATGATGTCAAAATAATGTAGGAAAGCGTAAGTGGATAGAAGTATGGATGGAACAAGATTGGCGTGAGTTAATATTTGAGGCTGAGAGATAGGAAATAGGGCTTTATTAAACTATTTTGTCTACTTTTGTGTATTTTTTAAAAATTTCCCATAAAAGTTGAATAAAAAGATAAAGGGCTAAATAAAAAATAAACACTCCAAGGCTTAAAAATTAGCCATGTGAAGAGGGAAGTATTTCTGGTAGAGAAGACAATATGCATACATATCCATCTAGAGGTAGGGGAGAATGCCATCTTCAAGGGATTGAAATAAATTCCATATGGATAGAGTGAGAGAGGAAGAACACAAGGGGCAAAGCTAGAGGTGTCAGTTTGCAAAGGAAACCTTGAAAGCCACCTTAAAAATTTGGACTCTATCCTTAGGGCAATAATAAGGCATTGAAAGATGCTAAGCAGGAGTAACCTGATTACTAGGAAACGGTACAGCCTTGAAAATGAGTTTGAAGAAGCCAAGAGAGATACTCTGAGACTAGGTAGCAGAGGGTTGCAGTAGTGCAGGCAGGTGAGAGGGAGAGCAGATGCCGTTGAGAGATTTTAGGGAGGTAAACAGGACGGATGTGGGAGAAAAGGGACATCTGACGATTTCCTAGGTTTCAGGCTCGGACGGATGGGTGGATAGAGGGGACTTACTGAAATCAGGAACATCAGATGAAGAGTGAACCTGGAGGAAAATATGAGGAGCTCTCTGGAAAGACTAAGTTTGAGGTACCTGTAGGTCTGTTACTGAATTAGATGCAAGGCTCCCCTCTTGGGGTTCTAGCTGAACCGACGCCCCCCAGCTCTGTCAGGGAGTTCTTTCCTGCTCAGGTTTGCACTGCCGTTAACAAAACTGAGTTTGGTGCGAGCAAGACAGACTTTTATTCAATGGCCAGAGAATGGAGAAGGGGAGCTCATGCTCTAAAGTCACCTTCTCCCTGAAGGGAGGGCAGTAAGGGAACTTAAGAGTTAGGAGGCAGGCAGGTCAGCCAGCTCTCGGAAAGGGGTGGAGATTCCCCAGGCAGCAGAGGGGCAGCTGGGGCATGCACAGTTTTCCACGCTCCTTTGCACAAGGTGCAAATTGCGCCTAACAGCACAAACACCTGCTTTGGGCAGAGATCTTTTTTTTTTTCTTCCTCTAGAAAGGGGCTCATTTACTTTTTTTTGAAGTACAAAAGTAAACATTTACTTAAAACCCGAAAAGAAAGCACAAAGTTACACATTTTAAGAAGATGACAGAGGGCTTCCCTGGTGGTGCAGTGGTTGAGAATCCGCCTGCCAATGCAGGGGACACGGGTTAGATCCCTGGTCCGGGAAGATCCCACATGCCGCGGAGCAACTAAGCCCATGCACCACAAATACTGATCCTGTTCTCTAGAGCCCGTGAGCCACAACTACTGAGCCTGCATGCCGCAGCTACTGAAGCCCGCGCACTTAGAGCCCGTTCTCCACAACGAGAGTAGCCACCGCAATGAGAACCCTGCATACTGCAACGAAGTGTAGCCCCCGGTCGCCACAACTAGAGAAAACCCATGCGCAGCAACGAAGACCCAACACAGCCAAAAATAAATAAATTAAATAAATTAAAAAAAAAAGAGGATGACAGAAACCATAAACCTCACAAAATTAAGAAAGATAAATATATTTCATTAAGCACAAACTAAATGTATCACCACCTCAAATTTCCTTTATTTTTTTTACTTAGATCTTCTATACACTTGTGTATTTGCTACTGAAAATTGAAATAGCACATCAAAAATTTTATTACAATTCAAACTTTTGAAAACCAGAGAATGTAGTTAATACATCCTGTTATAATTATGCTCTGCCAAACTAACCAGTGTTTTCTTTATATTCCTTCCACACAAGTCAATTTGCTTCAAATTCTTTTTTTTTTTTCTTTAGATTCTTTTCCCATATAGGCCATTACAGAGTAATGAGTAGAGTTCCCTGTGCTATACAACAGGTTCTTATTAGTTATCTATTTTGTATATAGTTGTGTGTATATGTCAATCCCAATCTCCCAATTTATCCCTTCAGGGCTCATTCGCCTTTTTTATTTAAACATCTTTATTGGAGTATAATTGCTTTACATTGCTGTGTTACTTGCTGCTGTATAAAAAAGTGAATCAGCTATATGTATACATATATCCCCATATCCCATCCCTCTTACGTCTCCCTCCCATCCTCCCTATCCCACCCCTCTAGGTGGTCACAAAGCACCGAGCTGATCTCCCTGTGCTATGTGGCTGCTTCCCACTATGTATCTATTTTACATTTGGTAGTGTATATATGTCAGGGCCACTCGCTCACTTCATCCCAGCTTACACTTCCCCCTCCCTGTGTCCTCAATTCCATTCTCTACATCTGTGTCTTTATTCTGTCCTGCCCCTAGGTTTTTCAGAACCATTTTTTTTTTAGATTCCAT
>NC_041223.1:58911770-58913039 GCF_002837175.3 Physeter macrocephalus | reverse complement strand
TGAACATTGTGGTACATGACTCTTTTTGAATTATGGTTTTCTCCGGGTATATGCCCAGTAGTGGGATTGCTGGGTCGTAGGGTAGTTCTATTTTTAGTTTTTTAAGGAACCTCCATACTGTTCTCCATAGTGGCTGTATCAATTTACATTCCCACCAACAGTGCAAGAGGGTTCCCTTTTCTCCACACCCTCTCCAGCATTTATTGTTTGTAGATTTTTTGATGATGGCCATTCTGACCAGTGTGAGGTGATACCTCATTGTGGTTTTGGTTTGCATTTCTCTAATGATTAGTGATGTTGAGCATCTTTTCATGTGTTTGCTGGCAATCTGTATTCCTTCTTTGGAGAAATGTCTAGGTCTTCTGCCCATTTTTTGATTGGGTTGTTTATTTTTTTGATATTGAACTGCATGAGCTGCTTGTCTATTTTTGAGATTAATCCTTTGTCAGTTGCTTCATTTGCAAATATTTTCTCCCATTCTGAGGGTTGTCTTTTCATCTTGTTTATGTTTGCTGTGCAAAAGCTTTTAAGTTTCATTAGTTCCCATTTATTTTTTTGTTTTTATTTCCATTTCTCTAGGAGGTGGGTCAAAGGGAGCTTGCTGTGATTTATGTCATATGTTCTAATTTCATTCTTTTACATGTAGCTGTCCAGTTTTCCCAGCACCAGTTATTGAACAGGCTGTCTTTTCTGCATTGTATATTCATACCTCCTTTATCAAAGATAAGGTGACCATATGTGTGTGGGTTAACCTCTGGGCTTTCTATCCTGTTAAATTGATCTATATTTCTGTTTTTGTGCTAGTACCGTACTGTCTCGATTACTGTAGCTTTGTAGTATAGTCTGAGGTCCAGGAGCCTGATTTCTCCAGCTCCATTTTTCTTTCTCAAGATTGCTTTGGTTATTCGGGGTCTTTAGTGTTTCCATACAAATTGTGAAATTTTTTGTTCTACTTCTGTGAAAAATGCCATTTGTAGTTTGATTGGGATTGCATTGAATCTGTCGCTTGCTTTAGGTAGTACAGTCATTTTCACAATGTTGATTCTTTCAATCCAAGAACATGGTATCTCTCTCCATCTCTTTGTATCATCTTTCATTTCTTTCATCAGTGTCTTACAGTTTTCTGCATACAGGTCTTTTGTCTCCTTAGGTATGTTTATTCCTAGGTATTTTATTCTTTTTGTTGCAAAGGTAAATGAGAGTGTTTCCTTAATTTCTCTTTCAGATTTTTCATCATTAGTGTATAGGAATGCAAGAGATTTATGTGCA
>NC_041223.1:58901398-58911393 GCF_002837175.3 Physeter macrocephalus | reverse complement strand
TTTCCAATTTGGATTCCTTTTATTTCTTTTTCGTCTCTGATTGCTGTGGCTAAAACTTCCAAAACTATGTTGAATAATAGTGGTGGGAGTGGTCAACCTTGTCTTGTTCCTGATCTTAGTGGAAATGGTCTCACTTTTACACCATTGAGAACAATGTTGGCTGTGGATTTGTCATATATGGCCTTTATTATGTTGAATTAAGTTCCTTCTGTGCCTACTTTCTGGAGAGTTTTTATCATGAATGAGTGTTGAATTTTGTTGAAAGCTTTTTCTGCATTTATTGAGATTATCATATGGTTTTATCCTTCAATTTGTTAATATGGTGAATCACATTGATTGATTTGCATATATTGAAGAATCCGTGCATCCCTGGGATAAACCCCACTTGATCATGGTGTATGATCCTTTTAATGTGCTGCTGGATTCTGTTTGCTAGTATTTTGTTGAGGATTTTTGCAACTATGTTCATCAGTGACATTGACCTGTAGTTTTCTTTTTTTGTGACATCTTTGTATGGTTTTGGTATCAGGGTGATGGTGGCCTTGTAGAATGAGTTTGGGAGTCCTCCTCCCTCTGCTATATTTTGGAAGAGTTTGAGATAGATAGGTGTTAGCTCTTCTCTAAACGTTTGATAGGATTTGCCTGTGAATCCATCTGGTCCTGGGCTTTTGTTTGTTGGAAGATTATTATTATTATTTTTTTTTTAACATCTTTATTGGAGTATAATTGCTTTACAATGGTGTGTTAGTTTCTGCTTTATAACAAAGTGAATCAGTTATACATATACATATATACCCATATCTCTTCTCTCTTGCCTCTCCCTCCTTCCCATGGAAGTTTATTAATCACAGTTTCAATTTCAGTGCTTTTGATTGGTGTGTTTACATTTTCTTTTTCTTCCTGGTTCAGTCTCAGAAGGTTGTGCTTTTCTAAGAATTTGTCCATTTCTTCCAGGTTGTCCATTTTATTGGCATAGAGTTGCTTGTAGTAATCTCTCATGATCCTTTGTATTTCTGAAGTGTCAGTTGTTACTTCTTTTTCATTTCTAATTCTGTTGATTTGTGTCCTCTCCCTTTTTTTCTTGATGCATGTGGCTAATGGTTTATCTATTTTTTTTATCTTCTCAAAGAACCAGCTTTTAAGTTTGTTTATCTTTGCTATCATTTCCTTCCATTCTTTTCATTTATTTCTGATCTGATCTTTATGATTTCTTTCCTTCTGCTAACTGTGGGGTTTTTAAAAAATGTTGCTGTTCTTCTTTCTCTAATTGCTTTAGCTGTAAGGTTAGGTTGTTTACTTGACATTTTTCTTGTTTCTTGAAGTAGGATTGTATTGCTATAAACTTTCTTCTTAGAACTGCTTTTGCTGCATCCCGTAGGTTTTGTACCATCATATTTTCATTGTTATTTGTTTCTAGGTACTTTATGATTTCCTCTTGATTTCTTCAGTGATTTCTTGGTTATTTATTAGCATATTGTTTAGCCTCCATGTGTTTGTATTTTTTACAGTTTTTTCCTGTAATTGATATCTAGTCTCAAAGTGTTGTGGTTGGAAAAGATACTCGATATGATTTCAATTTTCTTAAATTTACCTAGGCTAGATTTGTGACCCAAGATATGATCTATCCTGGAGAATGTCCATGAGCACTTGAGAAGAAAGTGTATTTTGTTGTTTTTGGATGGAATATCCTATAAATATCAATAAAGTCCATCTTGTTTAATGTGTCATTTAAAGCTTGTGTTTCCTTATTTATTTTCACTTTGGTTGATATGTCCACTGGTGAAAGTAGGATGTTAAAGTCCCCCACTATTATTGTGTTACTGTTGATTTCCCCTTTTATGGCTCTTAGCATTTTCCTTATGTATTGAGGTGCTCCTATGTTGGGTGCATAAATATTTACAATTGTTATATCTTCTTCTTTGATTGATCCTTTGATCATTATGTAGTGTCCTTCTTTGTCTCTCATAATAGTCTTTAAAGTCCATTTTGTCTGATAAGAGAATTGCTACTCCAGCTTTCTTTTGATTTCCATTTGCATGGAATATCTTTTCCCCTCCCCTCATTTTCAGTCTGTATGTGTCCCTAGGTCTGGAATGGGTCTCTTGTCGGCAGCATATATACGGGTCTTGCTTTTGAATCCATTCAGTCAGTCTATGTCTTTTGGTTGAAGCATTTAATCCATTTACATTGAAGGTAATTTTTGATATGTATGTTCCTATTACTATTTTCTTAATTGTTTTGGGTTTGTTATTGTAGGTCTTTTCCTTCTCTTGTGTTTCCTGCCTAGAGAGGTTCCTTTAGTTTATCCTGTATGGGACTCTCTGTGCTTCCTGGACTTGATTGACTATTTCCTTTCCCATATTAGAGAAGTTTTCAACTATAATCTCTTCAAATATCTTTTCAGTCCCTTTCTTTTTCTCTTCTTCTTCTGGGACCCCTATAATTCGAATGTTGTTGCATTTAATGTTGTCCCAGACATCTCTGAGACTGTCCTCAATTCCTTTCATTCTTTTCTCTTTGTTCTGCTCTGGGGTAGTTATTTCCACTACTTTATCTTCCAGGTCACTTATCCGTTCTTCTGCCTCAGTTATTCTGATATTGATTCCTCATTGAAAATTTTTAGTTTCACTTATTGTGGTGTTCATCATTGTTTGTTTGCTCTTTAGTTCTTCTAGGTCCTTGTTAAACGTTTCTTGTATTTTCTCCATTCTAGTTTCGAGAGTTTTGGATCATCTTTACTATCATTACTCTGAATTCTTTTTTCAGGTAGACTGCCTATTTCCTCTTCATTTGTTTAGTCTGGTGGGTTTTTACCTTGCTCCTTTCTCTGCTGTGTATTTCTATGTCTTCTCATTTTGCTTAACTTACTGTGTTTGGGGTCTCCATTTTGCAGGCTGCAGGTTTGTAGTTCCCGTTGATTTGGGTGTCTGCTTCCAGGGGGTAAGGTTGGTTCAGTGGGTTGTGTAGGCTTCCTGGTGGAAGGGACTGGTGCTTGTGTTCTGATGGATGAGGCTGTATCTTGTCTTTCTGGTTGGCAGGACCACATTAGGTGGTGTGTTTTGGGGTGTCTGTGAACTGAATATGATTTTGGGCAGGCTCTCTGCTAATGGTTGGGGTTGTGTTCTTGTCTTCCTAGTTGTTTAGCATGGGGTGTCCAGCACTGTAGCTTGCTGGTCGTTGAATGGAGCTGGGTCTTAACGTTGAGACGGGATCTCTGGGAGAGCTCTCGCTGATTGATATTACCTGGGGCCAGGAGGTCTCTGGTGGTCCAATGTCCTGAACTCAGCTCTCCCACCTCAGAGACTCAGGCCTGATACCCGGCTGGAATACCACCACCCTGTCAGCCACACAGCTCAGAAGAAAAGGGAGAAAAAAGAGAAAGAAAGAAAAATAAAATAAAATAAGATAAAATAAAATAATAATGTTAAAATTAAAAAAAAATTTTAATATTATTAAAATAAAAAAATTAAAAAGTAATTTAAAAAAAGGAAGAGAGCAACCAAACCAATACATATCCACCAATGAGAACAAGCACTAAAAAGTAAACCTAGATAACCATGTAAATCAGAAACTATTCAGTCTCATACAGCAAACCCCAAGGCTACAGTTGCTCCCAAAGTCCACCTCCTCAATTTGGGATGATTCGTTGTCTATTCAGGTATTCCACAGATGCAGGGTACATCAAGTTGATTGTGGAGATTTAATTCACTGCTCCTGAGGCTGCTGGGAGAGATTTCCCTTTCTCTTCTTTGTTCGCACAGCTCCTGGGGTTCAGCTTTGGATTTGGCCCATCTCTGCGTGTAGGTCGCCTGAGGGCGTCTTTCCCCACCCAGACAGGACAGAGTTAAAGGAGCAGCTCATTCGGGGGCTCTGGCTCACTCAGGCTGGGGGGCGGGAGGGGTATGGAGTGCAGGGCGAGCCTGCAGCAGCAGAGGCCAAAGTGATGTTGCAACAGCCTGAGGCGCACTGTGTTTTCTCCCGGCGAAGCTGTCCTTGGATCACGGGACCCTGGCAATGTTGGGCTGTACAGGCTCCTGGAAGGGGAGGTGTGGATAGTGACCTGTGCTTGCACACAGGATTTTTGGTGGCTGCAGCAGCAGCAGAATTAGCATTTTATGCCCGTCTCTGGTGTTCATGCTGATAGCCATGGCTCGGGGTGGAGATCTTAGCATGGTAATGAAGCAAAGGTATCTCTCAGATACATCCGGGTTTCACCTGTGCAGGCTCTTTCCTGTGGTCAAGTCGGAGCTGATTCCAGGGAAGTTGACCACTGTATATCTCTCAAAGTACAGCCGCAAAGCATCTCTGCCAAATGCCAGCTACTTTTGAAACAAAAACCGAAAAATCAGGACAGGTGTCCTTTAGCTCTCAGTGTTTGGTGTGGAAACAGAGCTAAATCAAGGCAAGGAAAAGGGAGACTTTTAGCCTACTTCCCCACTATTGTGGCTCTACTCAGTTCAGTCTGGTTTTGCTGAGGGCCTTTGTGGCATCCTGTTGATAAAACACAACTACTGTAGCCTGTTATGGTTAAAAACCGTTTCTGTGCTGGGAAATCATCAGATCTGGGGACCTGGGACCTGGGCTGCAAAGCATGGGTGACAGGTCATTTTAGAATAGTTGTGTATGGGTTCCAAACTCAGGAGAGAGGTCTGGGTTAGGGATAGAGATTTGGGAATTATCAGCGACAAGTTTGAGATTAAATCATCCAAGGAGAATATGTATAATAAAAAAAAGAAAACAGAGAAAAGAACCTTAGGAATGCCAGTATTTGGGGAATGAGTAAAGGAAAAGGAGCCTATAAAAGTAGAAAGAAAGGTCATAAAGTTAGGAGGAAGATCAGGCCAATGTGATACATGGAGACCAAGGACTAGGAGTGTTTCAAGGTAGAGCGTGCTTAGGGGAACAGAATTCCTGAGAGGGCTAAGTAAGGTATGACCTGAAAGTTGTCAATTGTATTTAAGAAAGTTCCCTTTTATTCTCACTTTGTAAGTAGGCTTTAAAAAAGCCATTAGTGGGTATTAAATTATCTAATGCTTTTTTCTGCCTGTATTGACACAACAACAAAAACAACAATATTAGTAATAACTAATGCTTATATAAAGCTTGCTATGTGCCAGGCATTGTATATTAATGCTCTGTATATTAACACATTGTATCAGAGTCCTGGTGGGAAACACATTGTGGGTGGTTGAAAACACTTTAATGAAGGGACTGTTTTTGATGGTCTTGTTAAGATTAAAGGAAACAAACAGTAGATGGTGAACACTCTGGGGCTAACAAAGTGGGAAGCTGTTACCACCTCTAAGCCTTAAAGTGCAGGAAAAACAGTGGTTACTGGAACCTAGTGAGGAAAACCACTAAACAGGACTGATGGCCTTAGGTTTAGGGATGCAGCTATTATGAAATTGTGGCCTGGAGTGGAGGAGCACATGATTACTACCTTTTTCTTTTCCTCTGAGCAACCATTCTCCTGCTGGTGCTTGAAAACCACAGAGAGCAAGAATGCCTGGTAGTTGTAGTCCATACAGGTCAACCTGTTGAGACACAGATCAGGGTGAGGAAGACAGGAGGGTAGATCTGAAGGAGCAAATGTAAAACATCTAGCATACCCATTTGATCTTTACAGCAATCCTGACTAAGTGCTATTGTTTTTACTAGTCTGTAGATGAGGAAACAGACACTGAGGCACAGAGAGGTTAAGTCACTTGCTCAAAGTCACATAGACCATAAGTACTGAAGCCAGTTGCATGCTTACCTCATTAATTGTTATACTTTCTTCTTTACTAATATGTGTTTAAGGTTGCAAATACTATTTCAGGTGCATTCTACCCGATTTAATATACAGTATTTCCACAATTTTCAGCTGAAAATATTTATTTATTTTTCTTATGACTTCTTTTTTGTCCCCTTGATTATTTACAAGGACATGTCAGTTTTCAAATGCGAATATTTATTTTTTGTTACTGATTTCTTTTAAATTTATTTGGAATGGAAAATGTAATGGTTATAATCCCAGCCCTTTGAAATTTTTTGAGACTAGCACTATAAACACTTTTTTGGTGAATTTTGTAATTGTTCTCTGTGAGCTTGAAAGTAATGTGTATTCTTCAGTTGCTGAATCTAGTTATTTATATATGTTTATGTATATAAAGCTTGTCAATTACATCAATTGAAATTTTCAGTATCCTTACTAGACTTACTTAGACTTATTTGTCTGCTTAGATTAAATTTTTCTGTAATTCTGTAATTCTCTTGATTTTTGCTATTTATATTTAAAGATAATACCACTATTTTATCAGGATTTTTATATATTTTAAATATATAAAATTTTATAATTATATATTTTAATATATTTTCTGGATTTTTATATATTTCTGAATCTTTTACTGTTAAGTAGTGACTTTTTTATCTTTAATAACTATTTTTTGCCTTAAAATCTATTTTGTCTCATACTGAGAGTGACACCACTTTCTTTTGGTTAGTGTTTGATTTGTATATCTTTTTCCATCATTTTTCTTTCAGTATGTCTGAATTCTGTAAGTTTTTTTGTATCTTAGATGTGTCTTTTGTAAAGAGAGTTTAAAAAGAAATCCATGATAGAAATCCAAGGAATTAGTCATAATATTTGTTTTAAGTGGAACATTTTTTTCATTTATATTTATTGTAATTATTAAAGTATTTGAATTTATTTCTACAACCATATTTTGTGCTTTTTGATTACCATGCTTCTTCTATACTTCTTTTTTCTGTTCTTGCATTCTCTTGGATTAGTTGATTATTTTTAAATGATAGCCACAGTATCTATTCAATACAGTATTAATCTTTATTCATTACAGATTCAAATACATTAAATTAATTAAAGATTCAAACACTAAAGACCTTTTAGAGCCTATTGAAACCAAGTTTTATTCTGTTCAAGATTCAGAGCCAGGTAATAAATCTTTGTATGATTTATCAATTTCACTGATTACTGGAATGCTGCAGTATTTTCCCCAATATTCTATTCTTTATTACATTTTAAGCCTTGTAATACCTTGTGCACTTACTGCCAATCTTGGGTCTCTTTGGGCTAAACTAGCCTTTTTAGAAGGAGTCCTCACTCTGACAAGAGGTGCCATTTCCAGATATGTGGATTCAGCATAGCTGAATGGAACAGGCAGCCCAGCAGGAGCAGCAGCAAACCGTAAAATCCACAATTTTAAAGTGTCAGGATAAGTATTTCATGGGCGCATCCTGTTACTCTAAAATCAGATCGACTGGGAACATACTCTCCAGCCAAATTTTGACAGGTGCAGCTACTGCCACGGCTCTGCTGTTCTTTCTCTAATCTGCCCATCTGCTCCCAGGATTCCTCTGTTTCTCTTAGAAATATTCCCTCTTCTGCTTTCTTTAGCCTCAAATACTGCACTTTGTTGTTTAAGACAAGGGCCACACAAACAAGTCAAAACAGACAGGAACAGAGCTATTATTATGTAATTAGAGCAGTAAAGGCAGCCAGTCTGAATAACTCCATCTTGCAAATTGGTTTTCTTGTCTGTATTAGTCTAATTTACCCAATATTCTCTGAATTGGGGGGGATTTTGCTGCCTGTACATAAGCAAATAAGATAACTAATTAAGCTGTTAGTAATGGATAAAAATGTTTAAATGAATTCATTCATCTAAAAGTTTTCCATGAGCATCATCTAAGTACTAAACACTATTTTTCCTTCATAGTAATTAACAAAAACACATATTTTGTGCTCTCCAGAGTTTATTAAAAGCAGTATTTATTAGAGACATCTTTATAATTATTAAACTTTGGCATGAATTATTGGGTTAAATTTTTAGTAAGAATCAGAAGAAAAAATTGTCACATTGCTGGTTATGATGTGTCCCTTGTAGGCTGTACTAGAGATAGCTTATAGGCTGCACAAAAACAGGGGCTGGGCTAAATTTGGCCCATAGACCAGAATTTGCTAACCCTTGCCTTAGAACAATCATAGAAAAGATTTATTATCCTCATTTTTCAGAAGGAATGGACCAAGAGAACTTAAGTCAAAGTAGTAGAGCTTTAAATATATTTCTAGAATTTTTTCTCTTATTTCACAAAAGCCTATGTGACTCTCCCTTTCTCAGTTGTACAGGTTTCTAGGAGGGACGGGGACAAAAACAACAATGTTGTGTGGAAAATTGGGGGAGTTGGGGACTCCTAAGATAAATGACATCTATATATCATTAAAATCCTGTGTCTGTAAAAGCCTATCCTCTCTGGAGTTGGGGACTCATGTGGCTAGTACCTCCCTACCTTCCTGAAAGCAGATCTAGGTAGGCTGATTCCATCCTGGTCTCAAGAGTAACAACAAAATGGATTGAGTGTCTCCCACACCCTTTTCTCTTGTTAGTCAAACACCTTTGGGTTCTTAGATTCTTCACATTCTTCCTGATATCCTGGGAAACCCCTACTCAAGGAGAAATATCATTATACTAAATTGTTAATGAGTGAGGAGTCTAGAGATGTTCCCCTTCCCAAGGATTTGCTTTTTTTTTTCTTTTTAAAAAAAAATTTATTTATTTATTTATTTGGCTGCGTTGGGTCTTCGTTGCAGCACACCAGCTTTCTCTAGTTGCAGCAAGCGGGGGCTACTATACGTTGCGGTGCGTGGACTTCTTATTGAGGTGGCTTCTTTTGTTACAGAGTATGGACTCTAGGTGCGTGGGCTTCAGTAGTTGTGGTGTACGGGCTCAGGAGTTGTGGCTCACGGGCTGTACAGTGCAGGCTCAGTAGTTGTGGCGCACGGGCTTAGTTGCTCCGTGGCATATGGGATCTTCCCAGACAGGGCTCAAACCTGTGTCCCCTGCATTGGCAGTCAGATTCTTAACCACTACACCACTGCACCACCAGGGAAGTCCAGGATTCACATTTTGACTTGGAACAGAGCCCTGTGCCACAATATTTAATATCTTATTACTATTTCTATCATCCATGGTTAATGTAGGTGAGGAGAATATTTTTGAGGGTCCCATAAACAGATGTCAATACTTTATATCTTATCAAGAAATTGACTTTAAGCCAATGTTACTTAGCCTAAAAATATTCCTCAATTTACTGTTAAACTCTTTCCCACCTTGCTGGAATCTTTTATTTTTTTTTTTTAACATCTTTACTAGAGTATAATTGCTTTACACTGGTGTGTTAGTTTCTGCTTTATAACAAAGTAGTTGTGGCGCACGGGCTTAGTTGCTCCGTGGCATATGGGATCTTCCCAGACAGGGCTCAAACCTGTGTCCCCTGCATTGGCAGTCAGATTCTTAACCACTACACCACTGCACCACCAGGGAAGTCCAGGATTCACATTTTGACTTGGAACAGAGCCCTGTGCCACAATATTTAATATCTTATTACTATTTCTATCATCCATGGTTAATGTAGGTGAGGAGAATATTTTTGAGGGTCCCATAAACAGATGTCAATACTTTATATCTTATCAAGAAATTGACTTTAAGCCAATGTTACTTAGCCTAAAAATATTCCTCAATTTACTGTTAAACTCTTTCCCACCTTGCTGGATTTTTTATTTTTATTTTTTAACATCTTTACTAGAGTATAATTGCTTTACACTGGTGTGTTAGTTTCTGCTTTATAACAAAGTGAGTCAGCTATACATATACATATATCCCCATATCTCCTCAGTCTTGTGTCTCCCTCCCACTCTCCCTATCCCACCCCTCTAGATGGTCACAAAGCACCGAGCTGATCTCCCTGTGCTATGCAGCTTCTTCCCGCTAGCTATCTATTTTACATTTGGTACTACATATAAGTCTATGCCACCCTCGCACTTCATCGCAGCTTACCCTTCCCCCTCCCCGAGTCCTCAAGTCCATTCTCTACATCTGCGTCTTTATTCCTGTCCTGCCCCTAGGTTCTTCTAACCATTTTTTTTTCTTGTAACTTTCCATATATATGTGTTAGCATATGGTATTTGTTTTTCTCTTTCTGACTTACTTCACTCTGTA
>NC_041223.1:58897671-58901387 GCF_002837175.3 Physeter macrocephalus | reverse complement strand
TAATATTCCATTGTATATATGTGCCACATCTTCTTTATTCATTCATCTGTCAGTGGACACTTAGGTTGCTTCCATGTCCTGGCTATTGTAAATAGAGCTACAGTGAACATTGTGGTACATGACTCTTTTTGAATTGTGGTTTTCTCAGGGTATATGCCCAGTAGTGAGATTGCTGGGTTGTATGGTAGTTCTATTTTTAGTTTTTTAAGAGACATCCATATTGTTCTCCATAGAGGCTGTATCAAGTTACATTCCCACCAACAGTGCAAGAGGGTTCCCTTTGCTCCACACCCTCTCCAGGATTTATTGTTTGTAGATTTTTGATGATGGCCATTCTGACTGATGTGAGGTGATACCACATTGTACTTTTGATTTGCATTTCTCTAATGATTAGTGATGTTGAGCATCCTTTCATGTGTTTGTTGGCAATCTGTATATCATCTTTGGAGAAATGTCTATTTAGCTCTTCTGCCCATTTTTGGATTGGGTTGTTTGTTTTTCTGATATTGAGCTGCATGAGCTGCTTTTAAACTTTGGAGATTAATCTTTTGTCAGTTGCTTCATTTTCAAATATTTTCTCCCATTCTGAGGGTGTCTTTTCATCTTGTTTATGGTTTCCTTTGCTCTGCAAAAGCTTTTAAGTTTCATTAGTTCCCATTTATTTATTTTTTATTTCCATTTCTCTAGGAGGTGGGTTAGAAAGGATCTTGCTGTGATTTATGTCATAGAGTGTTCTGCCTATGTTTTCCTCTAAGAGTTTTAAGTGGCCTTACATTTAGGTCTTTAATCCATTTGGAGTTTATTTATTTATTTATTTATTTATTTGCGGTACGCAGGCCTCTCACTGTTGTGGCCTCTACCGTTGCGGAGCACAGGCTCTGGACGCTCAGACTCAGCGGCCATGGCTCACGGGCCTGGTCGCTCTGCGGCATGTGGGGTCTTCCCAGACCGGGGCACGAACCTGTGTCCCCTGCATCGGCAGGCAGACTCTCAACCACTGCGCCACCAGGGAAGCCCCTGGAGTTTATTTTTGTATATGGTGTTAGGGAGCATTTTAATTTCCTTCTTTCACATGTAGCTGTCCAGTTTTCCCAGCACCACTTACTGAAGAGGCTGTCTTTTCTCCATTGTATGTTCTTGCCTCCTTTATCAAAGATAAGGTGACCATATGTGCGTGGGTTTACCTCTGGGCTTTCTATCCTGTTCCATTAATCTATATTTCTGTTTTTTTGCCAGTACCATACTGTGTTGATTACTGTAGCTTTGTAGTGTAGTCGGAAGTCAGGGAGCCTGATTTCTCCAGCTCCGTTTTTCTTTCTCACGATTGCTTTGGCTATTCGGGTTCTTTTGTGTTTCCATACAAATTGTGAATTTTTTTGTTCTAGTTTTGTGGAAAATGCCATTGGTAGGTTGATCAGGATTGCATTGAATCTGTAGATTGCTTTGGGTAGTAGAGTCATTTTCACAGTGTTGATTCTTCCAATCTAAGAACATGGTATATCTCTCCATATGTTTGTATCATCTTTAATATCTTTCATCATTGTCTTATAGTGTTCTGCATACAGGTCTTTTGTCTCCTTAGGTAAGTTTATTCCTAGGTATTTTATTCTTTTTGTTGCAGTGGTAAATGGGAGTGTTTCCTTAATTTCTCTTTCAGATTTTTCATCGTTATTGTATAGGAATGCAAGTGATTTCTGTGCATTAATTTTGTATCCTGCTACTTTACCAGATGCATTGATTAGCTCGAGTAGTTTTCTAGTAGCATCTTTAGGATTCTCTATGTATAGTATCATGTCATCTGCAAACAGTGACAGCTTTACTTCTTCTATTCTGATTCAGATTCCTTTTATTTCTTTTCGTTCTATGATTGCTGTGGCAAAAACTTCCAAAACTATGTTGAATAATAGTGGTGAGAGTGGGCAACCTTGTCTTGTTTCTGATCTTAGAGGAAATGGTTTCACTTTTTCACCATTGAGAACGATGTTGGCTGTGGGTTTGTCATATATGGCCTTTATTATGTTGTGGTAAATTCCCTGTATGCCTACTTTCTGGATGGTTTTTATCATAAATGGATGTTGAATTTTGTTGAAAGCTTTTTCTGCATCTATTGAGATTATCATATGGTTTTTCTCCTTCAATCTGTTAATATGGTTTATCATATTGATTGATTTGCATATACTGAAGAATCTTTGCGTTCCTAAACGCCACTTGATCATGGTGTATGATCCTTTTAATGTGCTGTTGGATTCTGTTTGCTAGTATTTTGTTGAGGAATTTTGCATCTATGTTCATCAATGACATTGGCCTGTAGTTTTTTTGTGACATCTTTGTCTGGTTTTGGTGTCAGGGTGATGGTGGCCTCGTAGAATGAGCTGGGGAGTTTTCTCCCTCTGGTATATTTTGGAAGAGTTTGAGAAGGATAGGGGTTAGCTCTTCTCTAAATGTTTTATAAAATTCGCCTGTGAAGCCATCTGGTCCTAGGCTTTTGTTTGTTGGAAGATTTTTAATCACAGTCTCAATTTCAGTGCTTGTGATTGGTCTGTTTACATTTTCTATTTCTTCCTGGTTCAGTCTCAGAAGGTTGTGCTTTTCTAAGAATTTGTCCATTTCTTCCAGGTTATCCATTTTATTGGCATAGAATTGCTTGTAGTAATCTCTCATGATCCTTTGTATTTCTGCAGTGTCAGTTGTTACTTCTCCTTTTTCATTTCTAATTCTATTGGTTTGAATCTTCTCCTTTTTTTCTTGATGAGTCTGACTAATGGGTTACCAATTTTGTTTATCTTCTCAAAGAAGCATCTTTTAGTTTTATTGATCTTTGCTATTGTTTCCTTCATTTCTTTTTCATTTATTTCCAATCTGATCTTCATGATTTCTTTACTCCTGTTAACTTTGGGGTTTTTTGTTCTTCTTTCTGTAATTGCTTTAGGTGTAAGGTTAGGTTGTTTATTTAAGATGTTTCTTGTTTCTTGAGGTGAGATTTCATTGCTCTAAACTTCCCTCTTAGAACTGCTTTTGCTGCATCCCATAGGTTTTGGTTTGTTGTGTTTTCATTGTTATTTGTTTCTAGGTACTTTATGATTTCCTCTTTGATTTCTTCAGTGTACTTTTGGTTATTTAGCAGTGTATTGTTTAACCTCCATTTATTTGTATTTTTTACAGATTTTTTCCTATGGTTGATATCTAATCTCATAGCGTTGTGTTCGGAAAAGATACTTGATACTATTTCAGTTTTCTTAAATTTACCAAGGCTTAATCTGTGACCTGAGATATTATCTATCCTGGAGAATGTTCCATAAGCACTTGAGAAGAAAGTGTATTCTGCCTTTTTTGGATGGAATATCCTATAAATATCAATTAATTCCGTCTTGTTTAATGTCATTTAAAGCTTGTGTTTCGTTATTTTCACTTTGGATGATCTATCCTTTGGTGAAAGTGGGATGTTAAAGTCCCCTACTATGATGGTGTTTCTGTCGATTTCCCCTTTTATGACCGTTAGCATTTGCCTTATGTATTGAGGTGCTGCTATGTTGGGTGCATAAGTATTTACAATTGTTATATCTTCTTCTTGGATTGATCCCTTGATCATTATGTAGTGTCCTTCTTTGTGTCTTGTATAGTCTTTATTTTAAAGTCTCTTTTATCTGATATGAGTATTGCTAGTCCAGCTTTCTTTTGATTTCCATTTGCATGGAATATCTTTTTCCATCCCTTCA
>NC_041223.1:58897058-58897625 GCF_002837175.3 Physeter macrocephalus | reverse complement strand
TTCCATTTGCATGGAATATCTTTTTCCATCCCCTCACTTTCAGTCTGTATGTGTCCCTAGGTCTGAAGTGGGTCTCTTGTGGATAGCATATATACAGGTCTTGTTTTTGTATCCATTCAGCCAGTCTGTGTCTTTTGGTTGGAGCATTTAATCCATTTACATTGAAGGTAATTATCGATATGTATATTCCTATTACCGTTTTATTAATTGTTTTGGATTTGTCATTGTAGGTCTTTTCCTTCTCTTGTTTTTCCTGCCTAGAGAAGTTCCTTTAGCATTTGTTGTAGAGCTGGTTTGGCGGTGCTGAATTCTCTTAGCTTTTGCTTGTCTGTAAAGGTTTTAAGCTCTCCATCAAATCTGAATGGGATCCTTGCTTGTTAGAGTAATCTTGGTTGTAGGTTTTTTCCTTTCATCACTTTAAATATGTCCTGCCACTCCCTTCTGGCTTGCAGAGTTTCTGCTGAAAGATCAGCTGTTAACCTTATGGGGATTCCCTTGTATGTTATTTGTTGTTTTCCCTTGCTGCTTTTAATATGTTTTCTTTGTATTTAATTTTTGATAGTTTGA
>NC_041223.1:58888036-58897002 GCF_002837175.3 Physeter macrocephalus | reverse complement strand
CTGTGATAGTTATTTCCACTATTTTATCTTCCAGGTCACTTATCTGTTCTTCTGCCTCAGTTATTCTGCTATTATTTCCTTCTAGAGAATTTTTAATTTCATTTATTGTGTTGTTCATCATTGTATGTTTGCTGTTTAGTTCTTCTCAGTCCTTGTTAAACGTTTCTTGTATTTTCTCCTTTCTATTTCCAATATTTTGATCATCTTTACTGTCATTACTCTGAATTATTTTTCAGATAGACTGCCTATATCCTCTTCATTGTTTGGTCTTGTTGGTTTTTACCTTGTTCCTTCATCTGCTGTGTGTTTCTTTGTCTTCTCATTTTTTGTCTTTGTCTTAACTTACTGTGTTTGGGGTCTCCTTTTTGCAGGCTGCAGGTTTGTAGTTCCCAAAGTTTTTGGTGTTTGCCTCCACTGGGTAAGGTTTTTTCAGTGAGTTGTGTAGGCTCCCTGATGAAGGGGACTAGTGCCTGTGTTTTGGTGGATGAGGCTGTATCTTGTCTTTCTGGTGGGCAGGACTACAACCGATGGTGTGTTGTGGGGTGTCTGTGACCTTATTGTGATTTTAGGCAGCCTCTCTGCTAATGTGTGGGGTTGTGTTCCTGTCTTGCTAGTGGTTTGGCGTAGGTTGTCCAGCACTGTAGCTTGCTGGTCGTTGAGTGGAGCTGGTTCTTAGCATTGAGATGGAGATCTCTGGGAGAGCTTTTGCTGTTTGATATTACATGGAGCTGGGAGGTCTCTGGTGGACCACGTCCTGAACTCAGCTCTCCCCAGTCATAGGCACAGGGCTGACTCCTGACTGAGCACGAAGAACATGTCTGCCTCTCAGCTCAGAAGAAAAGGGAGAAAAAAATGAAAGAAAAAAAAATAAAGTAAAATAAAATAAAGTTATTAAAATAAAAAATAACATAATTATTAAGAAAAAATTATAAAGTAATAACAAAAAAGAAAAAAAAAGGACAGACAGAAACCTAGGACAAATGGTAAAAGCAAAGGTATATAGACAAAATCACACAAAGAAGCATACACATACACACTCAAAAAAAGAGAAAAAGGAAAAGTAAATTATATATCTATATATATAAAAAATAAAGGAAGAGAGCAACCCAATCAGTAAACAAATCTACCAATGATGATAAACTCTAGATACTAAACTAAGATACACGTAAGACCAGAAACAAATTAGATGCAGAAAGCAAACCCCATGTCTACAGTTGCTCCCAAAGTCCACCCCCTCAATTTTGGGATTATTCGTTGTCTATTCAGATATTCCAGAGATGCGGGGTACATTAAATTGATTGTGGAGATGTAATCCGCTGCTCCTGAAGCTGCTGAAAGAGATTTTCCTTTGTCTTCTTTGCTCGCACAGCTCCTGGTGTTCAGCTTTGGATTTGGCCCTGCCTCTGCATGTAGGTCGCCTGAGGGCATCTGTTCCCCACCCAGACAGGATGGGGTTAAAGGAGCAGCTGATTAGGGGGCTCTGGCTCGCTCAGTCTGGAAGGAGGGAGGGGTACGGATGCGGGGCAAGCCTGCGGTGGCAAAGGCCAGCGTGACGTTGCACCAGCCTGAGGCGCGCTGTGTGTTCTCCCGGGGAGGTTGTCCCTGGATCACGGGACCCTGGCAGTGGTGGGCTGCACAGGCTCCCTGGAGGGGAGGTGTGGATAGTGACCTGTACTTGCACACAGGCTTCTTATTGTCTGCAGCAGTAGCCTTAGCGTTTCATGCCCATCTCTGGGGTCCGCGCTGATAGCCGCAGCTCGCGCCCGTACGGGACCCTGGCAGTGGTGGGCTGCACAGGCTCCCTGGAGGGGAGGTGTGGAGAGTGACCTGTACTTGCACACAGGCTTCTTATTGTCTGGGAGGTTGTCCCTGGATCACGGGACCCTGGCAGTGGTGGGCTGCACAGGCTCCCTGGAGGGGAGGTGTGGATAGTGACCTGTACTTGCACACAGGCTTCTTATTGTCTGCAGCAGTAGCCTTAGCGTTTCATGCCCATCTCTGGGGTCCGCGCTGATAGCCGCAGCTCGCGCCCGTCTCCGGAGCTAGTTTAGGCGGTGCTCTATATCCCCTCTCCTCGCACACCCCGAAACAATGGTCTCTTGCCTCTTAGGCAATTCCAGACTTTTTCCAGGACTCCCTCCCAGCTAGCTATATAGACAAAATTATTGGCGCACTAGCCCCATTCAGGCTGTGTTCACGCAGCCAACCCCAGTCCTCTCCCTGGGATCTGACCTCCGAAGCCTGAGCCTCAGCTCCCAGCCCCCACCCTCCCCGGCCTGTGAACAGACAAGCCTCTCGGGCTGGTGAGTGCTGGTCGGCACCGATCCTCTGTGCGGGAATCTCTCCGCTTTGCCCTCCGCACCTCTGTTACTGCGCTCTCCTCCATGGCTCTGAAGCGTCCCCCCTCCCCCACCCACAGTCTCCGCCAGTGAAGGGGCTTTCTAGTGTGTGGGAACCTTTCCTCCTTCACAGCTCCCTCCCAGAGGTGCAGGTCCCATCCCTATTCTTTTGTCTCTGTTTTTTCTTTTTTCTTTTGCCCTACCCAGGTACGTGGGTCATTTCTTGCCTTTTGGGAAGTCTGAGGTCTTCTGCCAGCGTTCAGTAGGTGTTCTATAGGAGTTGTTCCACATGGAGATGTATTTCTGATGCATTTGTGGGGAGCAAGGTTATCTCCACGTCTTACTCCTCTGCCCTCTTGAAGGTCTCCCTTGGAATCCCTTATTGTTTATCCCTAGAAGAAGGAGGTAGGGCCTAAATACTTGTATATGTAAATGTTTCAATGAAATAATAGTTTCTATTTTAGTATGCATCATATTTGCTAGGTAGTATTATACCACAGTGCAATAAACTTGTATTTGTGAAGTATTCATAAACTCAATAAAAATACAGCCAAAAGACAGCAGTATCAATGCTTCCCACATTGTAGAGAAATATGACCAGACATTTTATACGATTTTATTTTCCAGTGTCAAGAACAGAGGTCACATACAAAAGTATGCTGACAGGAGATAGTGTGTATGTGTGTTTGTGTGTGCTTACACATGTGTAGAAAAATGGCAGTGTATCATTTGTCTCCTATTAGTAACAGACTACCCCCAAAATCTAGTGGATTAACATAACAATCACGTATACACTAATGATTCTTTAATTTTAGCTAGGTTCAGCTAGCAATTCTTCTGCTGATCTTGCTTGGAGTCACTCCTGTATCTTTGGTGATAGGGGGGTTCAGTTGTGGCTGGAGGGTCCGTAGTACATCACTTGCATGTCTGGGGCTCTTGCCTCAGGTTGCTTGGTTCTCCTCCATGTAGTTTCTCCAGCCGTATAGTTTGGTGGGAGTATTCCAAAAGAACATGTGTCAGTGTTCTAGTACTTATTAAGTCTCTACCTCTGTTGTATTTGCTGTTTAACTGGCCAAAGCAAGGCATATGTGGGAGTCAGTTGGGAGCAGACTGCACAAAGATGTGGCCACCAGATGGGTGATTCATTGGGGGTTTTATTGTGGTGATAAGATCTCCCTCCAAAATGTTATGTTGAAAAGTTGATGATTCTTACTATTGCAGAACAAATGATCCATAATGTATGTTTCACAACTTTATAAAATATATAGATGATATATATAGATGATTTCAAGTATTACTCTGTTTAATGTTCTGTGCTATGGCATTCTAAACAATTAAAATTGTTTTCCTAAGATGTCATGACCTTGCAAGAGGGTAGAGGACATGTAGTGGAGCTGCATTACAGTTTGATAGTGTATTATGAATGCTCTACAGTGCTTGGGATAATTTTGGTTAAAAACATGAGCCTTAATTGCCAACTCTGCCATTTGCTAAATATCAGACAAACTCTAAACCTCTCTGTCTGAATTTGTTAGCTATGATAGTTGATAGTAAGCGTTTGAAGGACATTTACGTACTTCTCCTGGTGACTGGCACATACTAAACCATGAAAAATATATCTATTATTATTATTTAATAGTAGTAGAGAAAATTTTCACTGTGTATTCTTCCTAGATTCTTCAATGACTCCTCATTGAACTTCTTCACTAATTTAGAAATAATGAAATTATTGTTATATATGTTACATATTGGTGCCACCACCACAAAAGACAATAAGCAGTTTATTTCCAGTTGGCTTTCTTTCCAACTGGATCTGCTGGTTTTCACATACCTCATTCTCCTAAGATTTCTCTCCTGAAATGATCTTGGGGATCATAAAAATTGTATAGATATTTGTGTATCCCTATCTCTTACCATCCTGCCTTTTATAAAGCCCATGGTGACAGAGGAGTGAAAATCTGAAAATTTGGATTCAGGGAGAGCAGTGTGGAAATCCCACTGCTGTCACTTATAGCTATATGACTCAAGTTTCAGTTTTTCATCTGTAAAATGGGAATAATAATATAGCATTAGCAGGGTTGTAAGAATTCGAAAAGATAATATTCTTAAAATGGCCAGTACAGAACTGGGCTAAATAAATGGTTGCCTTTGCAATTAATTTAAATGTGCTTTTGCAGGATTATGTGGATTCATTATCTAATCACAGTCTAAAAAATGAGCCTTATGACACCTTGGTGTATAAGAATATTTCGGCTGCCAAAGCTATCACTGTAAGTTTTAATCAAAGATTCCAGATAACTGTGATTACTTTGCATTTCTGTGTCAAGATTGCCTCAGGACATATCCAAGAACAAATAGCCTACTGTCGGGTGGAGATATGGAAACAGACTTCAGAACGCTTGCATGCAGCTAGCTCACCATGACTGTTTCTCAGACACTTCAAAACTACTCCAAAAAACATAAAAGACAGAAGGTGATACCAGGGAATATTTATAGAAAATAATCAAGAGAAGATAAATTAGCTTTAGAAGTGTTCTATAATAATTTTCAACTGATATGCCTTTTCAAATGAATGTAATAGTTTTAGAATTTTGAGGAAGACTGTACAAAGCAAAACAAATATCTCAGCAAGTTAAACAAAACCCCATTTCTTCCCCGGTCCTCAAGACTTGACCTGATTATGTTCAGGCTATTTTAAAGTGACATTAACTCTTTAAAGCCTTCAGGTTACTATTTAATAAACTGCACATCTTCACTGCAATTAATAGAATCCTAGAAGACTGACAACATTAAAGATTTTTCTAAAAGCATCAGGATTCTGGAGGGCCATGGTATAGCGGGGGTGAAAGATATAATATCTACCTAACCAACCAACTTCAGGTTTCCTGGTTCCCTTTGGTTCAAAGTGACTGACCTGGGAGCTGGAGAATGCAGCCTGTGGAGGTCAGCACCTCTTAGATACAGAGCTGAGCAAAGGAAGGGCTCAGAAGGAATCTGAGGGCAAATAGGTGAGACAAACTGGCACAGGGGGCTTCCCTGGTGGCGCAGTGGTTGAGAGTCCGCCTGCCGATGCAGGGGACACGGGTTCGTGCCCCGGTCCGGGAAGATCCCACATGACGCGGAGTGGCTGGGCCCGTGAGCCATGGCCGCTGAGCCTGTGCGTCCGGAGCCTGTGCTCCACAACGGGAGAGGCCACAACGGTGAGAGGCCCGCATACCGAAAAAAAAAAAAAAAAACTGGCACAGGCAGCCCAATCCGGAGGGGCTTATATTCTACCACAAGAAGAAAGATGATCAACAGTAAACATATTAAGTAAATTATTACATATCATGTTAGAAGATGAGGAGTGCCAACAGGGAAAAAAAGAGAGCAAGCCAAGAGGGATTGAAATTGCCAGGTGGGAAGAAGAGATTAGGCTGCAGAGTTAGACAGGATTTCAGGGCATGTTTCATTGAGAAGGTGAGCAAAGACTTGGAAGAGGTGAGGAAGTCAACCACATAGTCATCCGGGGATGGAGCGTTCCAGGTAAAAGAAGCAGTAAATGCAAAAAAGCCCTAAGGTCAAGTGTGTTGGGCAAGTTCAGGGACAAGCAGGGAGGCCAGTGTGGCTGAAGCAGTGAGCGAGGGGGAGGATGGTAGAAGAAAGGTTCAGAGGGCCAACTGGAGCTGTGTCACATAGAGGTTTACAGGCCATTATGAGGATTTTGGATTTACTCTGTGAAATGGAGAGCCTTGGCAAGGTTTTGAAGAAAAGGACATTGCATGACTTAGATTTTTACAAGATCCATCTGGCTGCTGAACCAGGAATGGTCTATAGGATGGAAGTGGAGGAGGCAAGGGTAGCAGCCCAGAAACCTGTTAGGAGGCTTTTCAATAATCCTGGTGGGAGATGATGGTGGCTCAGTCCACGATGGGAACAGTGTTGGAACCTGAGATGGTCAGAAGTGTTTTACCCTGAGTATGTTTTGAATGTAGAGCTAACAGGATTTCCTAATGGAAGCTAACAAGGGCTTTTTGGCATGTTTATTTTTGTGTAGTCCACCAGTGATTCCAAGTTTCTAATTATCAGATGAGCAATCAGTTATAATCAATCCTTCCCAGCTGCTCAAGGCAGAACACTGAAGCATGCACTGATACATTTGACCTTCCAGGCACGCTGGGACTGAGGCAGAAGGGGCAAGGAGGGCTGGGATTTGAACACGGACTCCTCTTGTAAGGAGCTAAGGAGGAACAGCCTCACAGACAATGAGGGACTGGTAGCTGACAAGGGAGGCTCACAGAAGTGAGAATGAAAAGTTGGGGTTCAGGATGCTCTTGTCCCCTGAAACCTTTTATTTATCCCTATCCCTGTTTATAGGGTCTTACTCTTTCTTCATCAATACTGTAACTTTTACATAAAAGGAACCTGAAGAGGCTCTAAACTTCAGTGGACATAATTCAACAAGTTACTCACCCAAACCTTAAGTGAGGTTTTTGGCCACCTCAGCCCTGAAGTTTCAAGACTTAAGAAATTCTTTATTCTCTTCAGAGGAGGTCTCTAGTTATCAGTTTGTTTCTTAAGCCAAATATTTAGGGATAAAACTTGTCATTCTCTTTAATCTGTTCCATGCCACTGGGAGAGGTGTCACCAGCAGGTCTTGATGTTCACAATTCTTTCTTGCCATGTGGCCTTCCATATCTTGCCCTCACTGCTGCAGCCTCCTCCAGGGGACACTTTTTTGTTTGTCAAGTTTTCTAGTTACAAGCAACAAAACTAAATCTGATTATTTTAGCTGAAAACGAATTTATTGGAAGATAGCTCATAGGATTGATGGAAACACTGACGGATTAAGCTTAGGAATGGCAATCAGTAAGGCACTTGCAACAGGCAGTGCAGCAGAGGTCATGCCTCAGAGTAGCCTCTTTGGGTCCTGCTGGAGGCTTCCAGCCTCTGCTTGCTGACTGGAGCTGGCATAGGTCTGATCTGAGATTCCACATTAGATTCCAGTCACTGAGCATGTGCATCACACCTGCAAGATTTCCAGTCCCCAGTGGAAACACCAGTTGGCTAACCTTAGATTATATACCTTCCCTTTGTCTGAGGGCAAGGAGAGGAAGTTCCTGGGAATCAGAATGGGAGACTTCACTCACAAGGTATGATGAGGGATTTTCCTCCAGAAGAAAGTATTTGGATGCTGAGTAGCAAAACATAATAATGAAATGAAATAATGCAACTGGAAACATTTAAAAGAAAATACATTTGCATAGAAAAGTGTAATGACTGCATATGCCTTGCATTTGCACTAACAGACTCACACCATGCTCTATCCTGATACTTTTCTATTTACAATGTTATTACTGTTGACTTGGAAATTTTCTCCTTTCTTAAAAATAAACTTTTAAGAGTTCTTCACTGTTTATCATCTTTTCCCCTCTTCTTGCTCAACTTTCATTTCTTCCAGTGCATAAGCATCCCTTTTTTTCTTTTCCGTTCTTTTTTTGCTTCTTTTCTTTTTGAATTTATATTCTGTTTCTCCCTACTTATTTTATCAAAAATATCTTGCATATATCTTGTTTTCCTTTCTTATCCTATTATAAGAAATGGATTAATTAGCACCTAAGTGAAGTCATGTAGTTCTGTTTATTTTCAATCCTCCTTCACCATTAACTCCCTTTTCATCCCCTGACCTTGACCATTATCTCTTTCAGTGTTTTCTACCATTTCCCAGGTATCCAGGGGTTCCATGTATTCCAAAGAGATAGCAATCAACCTCAGAAAGGCAGTGCAGTACAGGGGCTAAGAGTGTGTCCTCTGGAATCAACCTGCTGTTATCAGTTGTATCATATAATAGTAATGATACATACTTTATTGGGTTGTTAAGAAGTTTAAATGAGTTATTACTTGTTATGTATTTAGAACAGTGCCTGTAACACAGCAAGCACAGTGTAGGTGTGAAGCTACTATTATTATTACTGTTTTCTGTATCAAAGTGTACCTGTTCCTTGTCCCGTTATTCCAAGGCCCTCTTCTCTGATTTCTAAAGTATTAAGATGATGTCATTATCATAATGTGGTCATGGATTTAAATGGTTTACAGTGTGATCTCAGCCAAGGCAACATATCTCAATTTTGACAGGAGGCTTACAGAGCTATGAATGTCTTAACCAAAAGAGGTGTTAATGTTTTTTTGGCATGCTGGTGAAGGTGCCCATTAAGGAAATGGGCCTTTAAGCCTTTTGATAGTCTTTGTAAGTAACACAGTAATGTCTAGTTTCCTATATAATTAGAGCTTTTAAACTGTCAGGTATCTCTCCAACCCCAGACTGCCACATTTTATTTTGAAAATTTTCAAACACACAACAAAGTTGAATGAATTTTACAGTGAATGCCTCTACTTCTACTGTAGATTCCTAGAATCTACATTGTCATTTTTCCCCGTTTTGTGCATTAGATTTAGTTGTAGTAGGGAAGCAACATAGAAAGTGTAAAGAATATGAGCTTTACATTCAGAGGCCTGTATTTAAATCCCTTTTCTTGGCTTAGAGCTATATTCCTATGGTTGATTTCTTTTTTTTTTAACATCTATATTGGAGTATAATTGCTTTACAATGGTGTGTTAGTTTCTGCTTTACAACAAAGTGAATCAGTT
>NC_041223.1:58879461-58887552 GCF_002837175.3 Physeter macrocephalus | reverse complement strand
TTCTATTTGTAGTTTTTTAAGGAACCTCCATACTGTTCTCCATAGTGGCTGTATCAATTTACATTCCCACCAACAGTGCAAAAGGGTTCCCTTTTCTCCACACCCTCTCCAGCATTTATTGTTTCTAGATTTTTTGATGATGGCCATTCTGACAGGTGTGAGATGATATCTCATTGTAGTTTTGATTTGCATTTCTCTAATGATTAATGATGTTGAGCATTCTTTCATGTGTTTGTTGGCAATCTGTCCTATGGTTGATTTCTTAAACTCTTTGAGTTTAGTTTCTTTAGCTATAAAATGTGAACACTAATATTTACTTTAAAGTGTTGCTGTGAAAATCAAATGACATAACTTAGGTGTATAATAAGCACTAAATAAACATTAATTCTTTTTCTTTTTTGTATTTTTTTACATTGTTTATTTATTGTAGTCATTTTTAAAATAATTACACTCCAGATCATTGGCCTTTCTTTAGTGTTTTCCATCTTTCAAATCCGTGAAAGAAATTGGACAACTGATTTAAACAAACACGTTGGAAACTAGCTATTGTGGTAACCTATTATGGGTTAATCCTTTTTGATTATATACTTTCATGACCTTTGGGTATTCTGTTTAACTTTTTGGGGTCTTCTCTGTCATTTCAAGTGAGATTTTATTATTTAAACCTCTCTTTTATTTTCTTGGCATGCAATTGGCATTTATTTCTTTGCTTCAATATTTGAAACACATTGCCTCTGTTAATTTTTATTTTTGGTATATTCCTTATCTTTATGACATTTTCCAAATATTTTATTTCTGCTTAAATTTTTTTCCTCATTTCTGTATGTGTGATCTGGGCTTATCAATACCAGTATGCTTATTTTTTCTCCAATTCCCACTGCTCATTTCTGCCCCATCCATTCTTCTTTGCACTATTTCTTGATCTTATTCGTGAATTCTGCAGTCAGGAAGCACTTAAGTTATTTTCTGCCCAGCTCCTTTTTCTGTTTGGAAAGAGGCAGGCATTTCTTCCATCGATCAAGCTACTCCTCGTGCATTTTTATATGTTATTCTTATTGGTTTTGTAGCATTGTAGTACTATTCCTTTTCTAGCTCCTTCCAAGTTTTCAAGCCACATTATTGAAAGATGTTTTTATCATTGAATGTGATTCAGTTTTTCATTTGTTATTATACAGTTTTTATATGCTCCTGCATTTATTCTATCTAGTCGTTACCTTACCTGATCTACTGAATTCTAATTTTTCTTTACATAGAACATTTCAGAAACAAACAATTGAATTCAAAAAAACATTTGAATTCATTATTAGTAGGTTATTATTTTCAATTTAACTTTTAATAATAAATTCCTTTAGAAGGTGGCTTACTGTTTGATAAATTCTAATGGCTATGGTAGCTTATATTTCCATTTCTCATTTATATTTCACAAATATTTTAATTGTACTGGTGATAGATATTTGGCCTGTAGTTGTCAACCAAATAAGAATAGTTAACATTCCAATTATTTGGCACCCTTAACTATAGGAGACAGCTATGAGTCCAAAAGTAAATAATACAACCCCAAATTTGAGAAATGCAAAAAATATCCCAGAAGATGTAAAGATGAAAAGGTACTATGTTCGGCAAAGCCCTCTAACCCCAGTGCTCTGTTCTTTCCTGACTCTTCACTTTGAGAACCTGATGGGATTTCTGGAGATAAATCCCACCATGGTTGGAAGCCCTCCTTCTAAGACTGTGATTCTGAGGAGTTTCTTACTTACATGCTAATCCACACTCAACTTCCAGTAATTAGTCAAAATTACCCTTAAGTGCTCCAAAATTACCCTTAAGTTTTGTGGCTTCTACTCTTAGGTTAAAAGATCTTGCTGTGATTCTCTAGATTCACTTCTCTCTCCAGGTTTCAGGTGTGGCAGTTTGCCCTGCAACCTCAATTCTCTGTTGGGTGCAAGAAAATTCATTGATTTTCAGTTTGTTCAGTATTTTTCTTGTTGTGAGGATGGGAGTGATGTCTTCCAAGCTCTTTGCATGTTGGAGCTGAAACCAGACATCCAGGATTGTTTTTCAACAAATGGTGCTGGAACAATTAGACATCTATATGAAACAAAAAAGGATCTTGATTCATACCTTGCTTGCATCCATTTAAAAAATTAACTCAAAATGGATCATAGACCTCAATGTAAAACTTAAAACTGTAAAACTTCTAGAAATAAACATGGGAGAAAATCTTTGTGATTTCAGGTCAGGCAGTTTTCTTAGAAATGACACCAAAAGCATGATCCATAAAAGAAAAATTTGATTTCGTCAAGATTACAAACTTCTGTTCTCCATAAGGCACAGTTAAGAAAAATCAAAAGACAAGTCACCAAATGAGTAAAAATATTTCAAATACATACATCTTTTATAAATAACTAGTATCCAGAATATAGAAAGAACTCTCACAATGCAATCACAAAAAGTTGAAAAAAAAACTGATTTAAAAGTGAGTAAAATATTTGAATATATACTTTACCAAGAAGAGGGATGGATGGCAAATAAGCATTTGTAAGAAAATTCATATTAAACCCACAATGAGATACCACTACACACTTGTTAGAATGCTTAAAATACAAAAAGAAAACTTTTAGTACCAAGCACTAGCAAGGATGTGGAGCAACTGGAACTCTTACGTATTGCTGGTGGGAATAGAAAACAGTATAGCTACTGTGGAGAACAGTTCACCAGTTTCTTATGAAGTTAAACATATGCTTACCAGAAGGTCTGGCATTACCACTCTTAGGTAATTTATTTAGAAGAAATTTTAAAAAATTGTACACTAATGTGTATAGCAGCTTTATTTGTAATAGCTCCTAAACTGGTAATAACCAAAATGTCTAGCACCTGATAAATGGATATATCAACTGTGGTACATCCATAAAATAGAATACTACTCAGCCATGAAATGAAATGGACTACTGATATATGCAATGACATGGATGAATCTCGAAAATATTAATGTGTTGGGTGAAAGAAGCCAGTTTCAAATGGTTATATACTGAATTATTCCATTCGTATGGCATTCTGGAAAAAGCAAAAGAATGGGAAAGATAATAGAGCAGTAGTTGTCAGATAATGGGAGTAGAAGGAGTGTCTTAGTTTTGGGGGCTACCATAACAAAAATGCCATAGACTGGGTTGCTTAAAAATAATAGAAATTTATTTTTCATAATTCTAGAGGCTGGGAAGTTCAAGATCAAGGTGCTGGCAGATTCAGTGTCTGGTGAGGACCCATTTCCTGGTTTATAAACGGCAGTCTTTTTTCTGCGTTCTCACATGGTGGTAGTGGCTGGGGAGTTCTCTGGGTTCTCTTTCATAAGGGCACTAATTCCATTAATGAAAAATATACCCTCATTACCTAAGACTTCCCAAATACCCCACCTCCTAATCCCATCATATTGGGTATTACATTTCAACATGAATTTTGGGAGGATAAAAACATTCAATCTATAGCAGGAAGGACTTAACTACAAAGAGACACAAGGGAATTTTATGGAGTGATGGACCTGTTTTGTTTGTTGGTTTGGTGAGGTTTACACAATTCTATGCAGTTATCAAAACTCACAGAACTGAATACTAAAAAGTATGAATTTTGTTATATATGTAAATTGTACATCAGTAAATATGACTGAAAAAAAGAAGTCAATAAACAATCTATAAAATTAAAGCCAAGAGTTACAAAAAAATTTAGTATAAAATACACATCATATCCTACTTTTCATCTTCATTTTCTAAGTATTGTCCTTAGGGCCAAACATTTGATATATGTAATTCATGCGGCTTTTTTCCTCCCTTTTGTAATGCCACCAACCTTCATATTTGAAGAGATAATATTTACTAAAGAACTGTTAATACAGTAGCATATAAAGCTCTTTTTATATTAATAAGATTTCCAGTAAATATGTTTTAATGGATATCATCTGCTATAGTCTATCTGAACAATAATGATGGCTCCACATGGTTCTCAAGGTTTATAATTTCAAATTAACCATGAAATTAGACATGCTTTATTCTGTATGTCCACTGTCTATCACTTTGAGAATCACATCCATTTATTTTGCTTCTACTGTTTTATTCATGAGGCATAATTTTAGTGGTTCACATGTGGAATCTTTTAATCACATTTGTTACACAGGGATGTGGAAAGGCACTGTGGAAGCTGATTGGGCTTTTTATTTAGTTCTTCAACTCTAAAAGTTGGCGATCCAATGCTGAATCTTTCTCAAGGAAAAAAAAAGTACATGTGCCTATAGAATAGTTAAGGATTAAAGCAACTTGGATTTTCCTTTTTCTATGATTTTAGGGTATTTCAAGACTTATACAAAGCTGTATCTCCCGTAATACTCTAATCCAGCAATTCAGTTTCATTTTAAGTGATTTGGTCTTTGAACAATTCTTCATCCATAGGTTTCGATTTAAAGTGGAAACTAATTATCCTTATAATGAACTTGACCAGTTCTCATGACTTTCCTACCATGGGAGTGAGACTGGCAGTAAACAACCTATAGGAATTAATTAATCTAATAGAGTATTTACAGCCCTGTTGCATTAGTTTCTAATACCACAAATTGAGTGTTATAAATAAAAGAAATTTATTGTCTCACAGTTCTGGAGTTTAGAAATCCAAGATCAAGGTGTTGGCAAGGTCACATTCCCCTTTGAAGGCTCCAAGAAGGATCAGTACCAGGCCTGTCTCCTAGCTTCTGGTAGTAGCCATGGTTTGGGGCAGCAAAACTCTAATCATCACATGGTGTTCTCCCTGTCTGCATGTTTGTATGCAGATTTCCTCTTTTTATAAGTATACTAGTCATGCTGGATTAGGGACCCACCCTAAACCAGTGTGATCTCATCTAGTTATGTCTCCAATGGCCCTGTTTCCAAATAAGGGCACATTCTAAGGTACTGGGGGTTGGGACCTCAGCATATGAATTCTGTGGGGGAGACACAATTCAACCTATACACCTGTATTCATACTCAATGTCAGAGACAGACATTTTAATGAAGGCCGGCCAGCTCTTCTGACATAGGATTTCCATAGCATGACTGCAGACTATTGTAAAAACTAAGGAAAGAACATTAGAAGTAGACAACTCCACTGATTTGATTTGATGTCATTTGAGTTGAGTTGATTTTTCATTGAAGTATGGTTAACATGCAATATTATGTTAGTTTCAGGTGTACCACCTAGTGATTAGACATGTAAATATATTATGAAATGATCACCATGATTAATCTAGTAACCATATGTCACTATACAAAACTATTACAGTATTATTGACTATATTTCCTGTGCTGTATATTACATCACCACGACTTGCTTATTTTATAACTGGAAGTATGTCTCTCTCAATCCCCTTCACCAGTTTCATCTAACTCCCCCTCCATCTCCCCTCTGTTTATTCTTTGTATCTGTGAGTCTGTTTCTGTTTTGTTTGTTCATTTGTTTTGTTTTTTAAATTCTATGCATAAAAGAGATCATATGCTATTTGTCTTTCTCTGTCTTATTTCACTTAGCATAATACCCTCTAGGTCCATCCCTGTTGTCACAAATGGCAAGATTTCATTCTTTTTTATGGCTATGCATTTTTTCTATCTATCTATCTATTTATCTATCTATCTATCTATCTGTCTATCATCTCACATCTTTATCCATTCATCTAATGATTGACACAGTTTGCTTCCATATTGTGGCTATTGTAAATAATGCTGCAGTGAACATAGGAGTTCATATATCTTTTCAAATTAGTGTTTTTGTTTTCTTTGGGCAAATGCTTAGAAGACCACTTCATTGATTTTAGTGTTTAGAGGAGGCCTTCAAAGTTTTGTTATCCTATCTGCTTAACAAATAAGAAACTCTGATTTTTGTCATTAGTGATATTATATTCCTATTTCTGTTTCTCTTTGAATTAAGCTGTTCTTGAAGCAATTACAGAGACAGATCAGATCTTTATGACAGAAGATTAGTAGCTAATGCTTGTGTTTCAATTTTTCCTTTGTTCCAATAAAATGATGAAAAAGATTAACTTATACCTTTAGAAGATTATTCTGTACTATAACGGTTTGCTTTGTCCAAACTCCTTATCATTCCATGAAGTTATTATTATTAGCTTCTGGTCATTAAATCTTTTCTCCTCTCTTGTTTTCACAGCATGTTGTAGCTTTGGTCCTTGACTACAAGGTTTGATAAGAAAATGTATAGGAAAGGAAATGTAGGAAAGCTCACATGCTAGATATAAAATGTCAACCAAGCTTCTGCCCCTGCTTTGGTTGGCATTTTTCAGTCAGTGTGCTGGGTGTTATTTCACTGCTTTTATTTTACTTTATTTATTCTCTCTTATTTGTCTACTAAAATTTAGTAGACATTTTCTCTTTTTAAAATTCTCTTTTCTTAGACTATTTAGAAACACTCTTGTTTCTCTATTCATTTTATTTTACTCAGAATAATTAGTTAAAAAATATTTCCTCCATGTTCTCACTGTGTACATTGATATTATCTATCTGCACATATTTTCTTTCTTTTGCTCCTTTCAGACTTTTTGAACTTTGCAGGTGAAACTGAACTCTACTTTTGGTGACAATGTAACTATATAGACAGGAATGATTTCTTTCTCTGTTAGATCAAAACTGAGGGCTTAGGTAAGTTATTTTAAGACTAGGCACAAATGGGGTCTTTCACTGTTTTAGGTCTGGTCCTCAGGCAGCCAGAACGTCACTCAAGATCATTCAACTGATACAGAATTCTCTCTGGGGAGTCATCGCTCCTGACATTCATTCAGGTCATTCAGGATGTCCACCCTGCAAAGGGAAGCTGAGTAGTGCTTCTGTGTAAAACAGAAAAAGTAAATGAACACTGGTCCACTTGAGGATTCTGTTTTTAAACAAATGCCAGAACAGGTCTTTAGTTTCCTAGAGGACAAGAGCCATGCAATTTTTAATTTGATGTGGCACCTAGCCCACTGTACTGTGAGCATTCTCTAAGGACCAGATCAAACAATTAACCACTGCTTCTTGAATTCACATTCTTCTGGATCATTTGACTCCTCATTCACATAGACTCAGTAGAAATTGACTGTGAGGTTCTTTATTTAAGATCCTCACTTGCTTCTGTGTCTTGGTTTAAAAAAAAACAAAAACCACTAAGGGTTAATGAAGCCTTCCTCTAGTCATGAAGAAGAATCCCCCCCTCCCTACTCTTGACAGGATGTCAAAGAGGCGCATGGAAGAGTAGAACAGGTTTCAAATCCTGCTCTTGAGAACACAGTGGCTCCATGGAGATGCTTCAGGATGGTGAAATAGCAAAGTACTCTCCACCTAACAGTTAAAATTTTAATTGCCCAAGGAATTTTTCATTTTGTATAATGATATATATTATATCAAATATATTAAATGATACATATTATAAATATATATCATGTATCATTTTACATAATAGAATTCTGTTTCAATACTATTAAAAAAATTAAGTGCTAAGAATGTTTATATCATATATGTGCCTTAATATTTTGGTTATTACAACAAAAAGTAATAGAGGTGAGGAAAAAAAGAGCCTTCTCCTAGACTTTTTTTTAAAAGGAAAGAGTTGAACTCTGTTCCTTCCCAACCAGATTGTGAGTTCCCTTAAGCATTTCTTTGTAATTTTTATTACTTTTTTTTCTTTAGTATTTGCTAATTCCCCATGGCTAGCACGTTGTAGGCACTCCACAAATTTGTATTCGATGAGTAACTGGATGAATTGGGGAATGTGCCAATAAACAGACAACCTAACCATCTTAGCTTTAAGATCCTCTAATACTCTGTTTTTTTATGCTCAACCAGCCACCAACAACCTGACTTTGGACAAGATGGCTAATGTGAAAATGAAAGAGCTGTACTAGAGTTGGGCTGAGTGCAGCTTTCTCCTGTCTTGTTGGAAATTTGGAAGTGCTATTTTCGCTCTGCCCTGATTCTGAGCAGCAATGAACTAGTATGCATGGGGTAGCAAATAGGCCAGCAAATATTACCCTTTCATCTTGAGTCATAAAAGTTGGCTTTTTTTTTTTTTTTTTTTTTTTTTTTTTTGTGG
>NC_041223.1:58840626-58879257 GCF_002837175.3 Physeter macrocephalus | reverse complement strand
GCCCAGCCGCTCCGCGGCATGTGGGATCTTCCCAGACCGGGGCACGAGCCCGTGTCCCCTGCATCGGCAGGCGGATTCTCAGCCACTGCGCCACCAGGGAAGCCCAAAAGTTGGCATTTTTTTATTTTTGACATTTAACTTACTCTTCGTGACAGCACTCTCCCCCTAGCTTCCTACATGACACGTGGGACAAAATCCAATACAGCCAAGTCCCATATGATTCCTTACTGCATGCGAATGCAATAATAGAATTGGTGAGGAAATTCCTCTATGTTTTACTATACATAGATACAAAACTACAAATAGAGAGATAAAGAATGACACAATTATACAACTGCCAAAGAGGTATGGGTTATATCAAGAACCAGAACCGGTATATTTTTCATAATTTTTGGCTAGTAGCTCATATATATATCAAAATATGCATGTAACATATGAACAATTATTTATTTAACATGGCAATATGTATACATCAAATATAAAAAAGGGGTCAAGATGCAGGCTTTGTCTTTAAGAAGCCCCGTAATTCAATAGTGGAGCTAAGATAGAACACAAATAATTATAATTAAGAACAAATAGGGGGCTTCCCTGGTGGCGCAGTGGTTGAGAATCCGCCTGCCGATGCACGGGACACGGGTTCGTGCCCCGGTCCGGGAAGATCCCACGTGCCGCGGAGCGGCTGGTCCCGTGAGCCATGGCTGCTGAGCCTGCGCGTCCGGAGCCTGTGCTCTGCAACGGGAGAGGCCACAACAGTGAGAGGCCCACGTACCACTAAAAAAAAAAAAAAAAAAAAAAAAGAACAAATAGGAAAAGTACAAATAATTCATGTGGAATTGAAGAGCAGAAACTAGTTCATGTAATTGAAATTCCTGAAAAGGATGACATTTAGGATGGACATGAAGGGATAAGATTTTGTTTGGTGGGGAGCAAAGAGGTTGGAGAAAGAAGAACATGAGCAGAGCTGTGCCAGTGGGGAAGTGGTCTATGTTTTGAAACAGTGGATATTTGAATCTTCACTATTTTAGAATAGTTGAATGCATCTGGATGTAAGATATACTTGGAGAAGTGGTAGGAAATGAAGTTAGAAAGACAGGGTGGCCTTACTGCTGAAGGGCCTAAATATTAAGTGAAATACCCAGACTTATTTCATTTACTTGGAAATGTGGAGCCACTGAAAGGGTGTGAGGAAAAGAAGAGTAGGTTTGATGCTATGGTACAAGAAATATGGTCTGGCAGATAGGAAGGTAGAGAGAGATAAGAGGGGAGAAGCTGAGTTGTGCATTATTGCAATACTCTAGCTCCTGGATTATTGAGAGGGATTGGAGAGTTAGTAAGAATGTAAGAAGTGTTACATAGAGTCCAGTTAGGAAACAAATGGCACATTCAATTTGGGTCATTGGAGGAGAGTTTAATAAAAGTACTATTTTCAAAGGTGTGATTGGTTGGCTTGGGGGAAACCATAAGGGATAGATAATGCAGTTCTTTGGGACTTGTTAGAGCAGGGACCATCACCATTGCTAGGTCTGAAGTGGTGTGGGACAGAAGCGTTATCAGAACCCAGGAAAGAATTGTGCGGAGCAGAAAGCCTGTAGTAGAAAGAGGCAGCTGGTCCAGAGCAACTTCAGGGTAAATATCCTGAGCTTATTCTCCTCTCCACTTCCACTTTCTCACGAGGTCTCCCCCACTGAACAAGCACAACTTGAAGCCAGAGGTCAAGAGAGCTGTTAATGTCTTCCATTTGGGTCAGCCTCCAGGGCACACAGCAGGATGGACAGTGATCTGGAGGACAAAGGAAAGCTATCCTGAGTAGTTAGAGATGAATGCAGGGCACTTTAGCTGAGATGCCAAGCAGAGAGTTGAAAATGCAGATTTGGAGCACAGTGGGAATGTTGGGCTCAGGAGGAGGAGGTTTGAATTGCTGAAGTTATGAGAGTGGATGAGATCATGGGGAAGGAGAATATACAGGAAGAAGGAATAAATTCACAGGATAGAACTTTCAGGGAAAGCTGTATTTAGAAGCTGAGAATGAAGAGGAGACAATAAAGAAGGTAGGAGGAGTGGAAGGAAACAAAACCAGGTGCAAAGAAAGATGGGGATCAAGGAAAGAGCAGGCATCCGGGAAGAGAAAGAGCAGGAAGGAAGCCTGAGGCAGAGAACGTTTTAAAGAAAGGTTGTGCAGAGACACTGTCACCGGCTCTTTGCCAATTTAGGGTAAACAGTTGGCTTGATCCATGCTGATGAGAACTCCCATTATGGCTGTGTTTTGGATTTGGGGAGATAGGAAAGAGAATAACAATGACTGTGGTTAAAGTGAAGGAGTGAAGCCAAAAATGAATAATCATATCCTCACTTCTCCATTTCATTCTGTTTTCTTCGTAGACCTCCCGCTTCTCCTCTTCCTTCTCTTCTTCCTCTTTTGCATGTATTGAGCATCTATAATATACCAGACACTTTACCTACTCAGAGCATTCCCATTTCAAAGAAGTGGAGTCTGGTAGATATCCGCATCACACATGAAAGAAAGTTCCAAAGAGCTCATGAATCTCTGGCCCATGATCATGCATTTAGTAATGATTAGACTCATTTTCAAAACCACAGCCCTCAGTCTCCAAAGCTGTGTACTCTTTTCAGAGTATCAATCACTGTATTTGACACGTAGGAGTTATTCATCAGCTGGTTGAAGAAAGGATGAATGAAGTGTGGCATAGAATGCTGCATGAGAGACAGGTAACCTGGGTTCCAGTGCTAGCTATGCTGTTAAATACAATGTAACTTCTCTGTTAAAAAAAAAAAACAACAAACTTGCTTTTAACTGTTCTGAAAATACTCATGTCATGAAAACACTTTCCTTAGAGAAAGCTGCTATATAAATATTAGATGAATTATGACTATTTTCCATAATGCGAATATTGGAGTCAGATTAAATATCTTCTTTGTAAGGGCCTTAGAGTAAAATATCTTTTTTTTTTTTTTTTTTTTTTTTAATTTTTGGCTGCACCCCACGGCATGTGGGATCTTAAATTTCCCAACCAGGGAATGAACCCACCCCTCCTGCATTGGAAGGCAGAGTCTTAACCACTGGACTGCCGGGGAAGTCCCAGAATAAAATATCTTTATCACGTCATTGTTGCTGATTTTGCCCCAAGGAAATGTATGACATAATTCTAGATGCTTTGTCATGTGCCATGTTCATTATTCAGTTTAGAGTATATAAATCAAGATATTGCCAGTTACTCACAATGTGATCATAGTAGATTGTTGTGAAATCAGTGGCATCTAAGAGTTCAGGCCAAAAGATAAGGCAGGATCCTGTGCAAATAAGGAATGATGGGAGCCCCCTGACCAAGGCCCTTCCTCAGAGGAAAAATGAAAGCACCCACTGTTCTTCCTCTTTGCTGAAAAATCAGAACTGAGCAATCTGGTCTGTTCTTGAAATGTTTGCCTTAAATAGGAAGTGTCCATATTTTTTTTTAGCATCCCCGCCAACACAAGTAACACTTAGCCTTCCATTCATGAACTTTTGCTATATTGTCAAGAGAACACCGTCTGTCTACCATGTAACATTTAGTAATGATTTTGTGACTTTTTTGTATCAAATGCATTGAAATGACAGAAATTATTGGATAAATAACTTGATCATCTTTTAAAACTTGCAATTCAGCCAGTACATAAATTTTCTCATTTTTTTCTCCATTACTGTTTCTCTTTAGCAATCCCTTCAGTTCTATGTAGTTCTACATAGTGCTGTCCTTAGACTACTTGGGACATATTGTAGATAACGAACATCCACTTGCACTTGTAAAGTAGAAAAGTGACACATTTTTATTATCCTCACAGCACAATCAGAAAATGACACCCAGAAATGTTAATTAATTTATTTAACATTGAGATAAATGTGGAATTAGGGGGGACAAAGAATGACCCAGTATCCAAGTAACAAGTCCAGTGCTCTAGAATTCACCAATTAGTCTGACTATGTTCAGAGCACTGTACTCTTTCATTACAGAAATAGAATATTCTCCATACCCACTTTTGGACATACCAATCCATGGGTTAAAACTGATGTGGCTGTGGAGTTGAAAGGTCTGAGGTTTTCTAGATCTCTAATCTTATTTTTGTGTTCATTTACAGATACTTTCACAGTTAGATTTTTAATTCCCTACTGTTTCTTCTATTGCAGATCTCATACTAACTTCAAAAAAAGCTTCTTCAGGGGAAGAATGAAGTCATTCTTACATATTGCTAAAAATGAAAAACTCAGTATTACTTTAGAACTTTTCATCTATGATGAATTTTGAGGGAAGTGTTAGGAGTCAAGTGAGAGCAAATTTTTCAAGCAAATAACGTTCATATATGATTGAAGAATGAAAATACAAAGAAAGTCCGAATGATTATGACTTCTTTGAAGTAGTAGACCCTAAATTCATTTCATGACAAAGGAATGCGTTAATTAGATCAAAGATGTTAATGTAAAAGGTTTTAGAATATAAAAACTGAAGTTATTTTCTCCTGACCTCATAGTCTTCTCAGTTATCTACATGGATAACTTTTGTAAGCAACCAGATTATTTATTCAGCAAAAATAATTTTTAAAGGGTTTGTGTTGGCATATTTTGTTTTCAGTGAGAATCTACAATTATTTAATGTAGTACCCAGCACAGGCATGGTGAACTGGATGGTTGGGATCCAGACAAAAGGAGAATCAAATCCTAAAAATGGAGAAATTAACTGTAAGGTGAGCATAGTGATATAACTGTTATTTCTGGGTAAGTCAATATTAATATATCAAGCTCATAATCATACACATGAATTAAAAAGTGGATGATTTCTCTCAAATATCATGCATCATTTGGAAATAATGACAATTATGTTTGTTTGAAGCTGTTAATTGATATATTAAAAACAATTAAGTGCCTTCTATGCCTAGTCATTGCGTTAGGCACTGAGATTCAATTCATGCTACTAGCCCTCGTGAGCTAGCAATCTCTGGATCTTTGTGGAAAAGATTCAGTACAGTGTACGTTTTGACTGAAAAGAGAGTTGAATTGCAAAAGAAACGGAATAAAAACTTAGAGATATTTGGAATTTTACCTGAAAAGTTCTTACTTTTCTTTTTGGAATAATTTGGAAATAATTACATTTGATTTGGGGTTGGAAGAATCTAGAAGTACCCTCTACACATGCTTCTTCTGTGTGGTTTCTTCAATAGCAATGCTTGCCTCTTCTACCTCAGGATCAAGGGAAGGGATGAGAGTGAACACACTGCGAAAGCATTTTCCCCCTAGACTGTTAGCATTCCATTCTAGAGGCAGTGAGCAGACCTAAAGCACATCTATTATTGCTGAGGTTTATCTTTGTGGATGGGGTTAAGAAGGCAAGAGAAGAAAAAATATCACTGAGGTTTGGAACTCTAAGAGTCTTAAAATTCTTCTAATTTGATTTCTAATTTTACAGAAAAGGGCAACATGTTTCTGGTCAGAGTTAATTAAATGGAGGTGGAACCAGAGTGTTGGTCTCAGGAATGGGAATTCAGTGTCTGTTCTGGGACCACACTACTCTTCACAATGATTGGCCGAGGCAGTGTTGAGGGAAGAGAAGCTTTAAATAGGTAGGGTCGTGGAGCCCAGAGCTTCTTTCATCCTTCCATGGGATTTATTTTTTCTTCCTGCATCTTCATCTCTGAAAGACAAAGTCCTTTTTAAAACTTCTAAATTAAAAAGAAAATTTAAATTGAGATGTACTTGACATACAACATTAGCTTCATGTGTACAACATGATAATTGGATATTTGTATGTATTGCAAAATGATTACCATTCATCACCATGTATAATTGCAGTTTTTTTTCTTGTGATGGGAACTTTTAAGATTTACTCTCTAAAGAACTTTCAAATACGTAATACAGTATTATTAACTGTAGTCACCATGCTGTACATTACATCCCCATGACTTATTTCTCTTATAACTGCAAGTTGGTACCCTTTGACGCTCTTCACCCATTTCGCCCAGCCTCCAACCCCCACTGCCAGCAACTACCAATCTGTTCTGTGTATCTATGAACTTGACTTTTTTGTTTGTTTGTTTGTTTAGATTCCACATATAAATGAGATCATATGGTATTTGTCTTTCTGTGTCTGACTTATTTCTCTTAGCATAATGCCCTCAGGTTTTGTCCATGTTGTCACAAATAGTAAGATTTCCTTCTTTTCCTATGACTGAATAATATTGCATTATATTTCATCATATCTTCTTTATGCATTCATCCATCAATGGACAGTTAGATTGCTTCCATATCCTGGTTATTTTAAATAATGCTGCAGTGAACACAGGGGGTGCATATATCTTTTCGAGTCATTGTTCTCATTTTCTTTGGATAAATACTCAGAAGTGGAATTACTGTATCACATGATAGTTCTATTTTTAATTTTTCAAGGAACCTCCATTCTGTTCTCCATAGTGGCTGCACCAATTCACGTTCCTACCAGCAGTGCAAGAGGGTTCCCTTTTCTTCACATGCTCACCAACACTTTATTTCTTGTCTCTTTGATAATAGCCAGGTGTGAGACGATACATCACTGTGGTTTTAATTTGCATTTCCCTGGTGACTATTTATGATGAGCCTCTTTTCATGTACTTGTTGGCCCTCTGTATGTCTTCTTTGGAAAATGTTTATTCAGATCCTCTGCCCATTTTTTATTGGATTGTTTGGGTTTTTTTACTAATGAGTTTTATACTCTTATACACTTTGGATATTAATCGCATATCAGATATATGATTTGCAAATGTTTTCTTTCATTCACTAGCTGGCCTTTTCATTTTGTTTATGGTTTCCAGCTGTGCAAAGCATTCTTTTGAAGTGTAGTAGAACAGACACTGGCCTGGGAGGAGCGACAGTCATAGATTAGTTACTAGTTACTTATAGAACCTCAGGCTAATTTCTTTGGGCTTCAATTTGCCAAATCTGTAAAATAAGAGCTTGAATCAGAAGATTTCTAACATCCTATTTCACTTAAAAGTGCCATATTGGCTTCTATTTCCATTTGGAGTCAGTGCTATTGGACATATTAAAAACATCATTGTCTCATGCCTAAAACTGAAACAGCAACACAGTCTGGGCGGGCCTTGATTAGATTCAGGAGGTCTCCTGGTCTTGGGAAAGAAGAATGTTGTTTAAACATGTGAAGAAAGTTAACAGATGCTGCTAGCCTAGGATTCTGAGCATTTACGTACATAACTGCTCCTGAGAAAAGTAAAAAATATCCTTTCAGTAAGCTTCCTGGGACAGCATGAATGTCTAAGTTACTTTCTTAGAATAAAGCCTCCACAGATAAAAAAAATTTCTCTGTTTTTTGTTGACACCGAACCATTCTCTCACAGTATTACCTGTCTGCACGTTTTATCTCCTCTATCAGAAGTGTAAACTCCTGAAAGCCAAGATAGAATCAAACACAAATTTGTATTCTCTACATTGAATGCATTCACTACTGCCTTCCATATAATATGTGCTCAATAAATGCTACTGAATGAATGATGGTAGGATAAGTGAATAGGTGTTGAGATATAGCTTGAAGGAAGAACTGTGTAAGGTAATAAGGACAACCACAGATTGGTATCCATTGGCTCAGTCTGTCTACTGCTAAGATCAGCATTTTAAATCAGATTTTGGAAATTTGGAAAAGGTGAAGAGAAAATGAGGACTGATTTCAACTTTGAGGGAACAGGCCATGTAAGAAAAGGCTCAAGGTAGTAGTAATCTTACCTAAATCAAACAGATTATTTGAAGAAATAAGGACTACACTCAATTATGTATGAAGGTGTGCTATTATCGCCTTTCATAAGGGTGGACAAAATTAAAATTTGGTTTATGGTAAATATTTTTGGAAATATTTGAATTTCATGTCATGTATTAACTCAGGCTGAAAATGTGTCACTGAAATCATGTGCTTTCAGTTTACAGCATGCTTTTGTATGTTTCATTTGTTCTCATTTTATTCTCAAAAAAATATCCAGAGAGGCAGTAGAATAGATATTCTTTTCATTTCAGGGAAAATAAATCTTCAGCTCGGAGAGGTCTAGTACTTTACCCAGCGACTCATGATCAGCAAGGGGCAGATGGAACCAGGTTTCCTGACTTTCACTGTTGTGGGCTACTCTGCCTGAGAGGTAGGAATGGAGTCACTTCCTGTTTAAAAACTTTAGGTTCTCAAACATTATGCGGTACATCCTTCATGCATAATTAAATGTTATATCTGTATCAGTCTTTTGGATCACATCTGGTTAGTATTAACAATGTCTTGTATTTGTATAACCACACTAAACGTACAAAACAAGTTTAAAGCCATAATTATGAGATCTCTTAATCTGAATTCACTTTCCTAGAATTCACTTGAATCTGAATTTTTGAGAATAAAGTTGTGACAACAGTCCACATTGCTATGCTGGTGGGTTAATTCCCTCTTTCTGCCTTTAAATGCTTTAAATTTGTCAGGAAAGGCACTTTCTCTTGCTGATTTGCCTCCTTACTTCAAAAGAGGAAGCAGGAGCCCCTTGAGAGAAATGGCTTGGGTGCACAGCATGAGCTGTCTGATCTAGCTGGAAGCAGCAGTTCAGGCAAAAAGAAAAACTAAGAATTTCAATTGCCATCAGGAGCCCCTGAATGGAATTAATAAGAAACAGATAAAAACTATAGATTATAATTATATTCTATCAAAAGGATCTCTAGCAGACGTTTCCTGAAGTTACCATCAAAAGGGAAGGAAATGGCTAAAAGGGTAATTTTCGCCTTATCATTTTTTGCCACTTTAGTGATTAGAAGAAATTAAGCAAGTAAACAAAGAAAATTACCTACTGGGTCAATGAAAACCAACTTCTTTCCTCAAAGGAGTGGTAATGTCGATGGATTTTCTCCCTTTCTAATTATGAAATAATCTTTAATGAGCATCTTACTAGAATAATTCACATACTTGCACAAGTCAAAAATTCAGTGAATATTTGTGTAGCACAAGGCAGTGATTGGGTGTTCCAGTCCCGTCTCCAAAGAGTTTGCAGTCTAGTGGAGCTTGCACATGATAAATGGCTCTAACGAATAGTAGAAAATGACAATCTTGATTCAAGAGGTACAGGCAAGGAAGGATGGGGATTCAGAAGCAAGAGAGATTATTTCTAGTTGGAAGAAATCAAAAAGAACTTCTTGGAGGAATTAGATTTTTGCTAAATTCAGAAAATCACAAAGATTTGAGTGTGTGGAGATGGTAGAGGCATTAGTAAAATATTCTAGGTGTAGGAAACAGCGTGAAAAAGAAAGGATCCCGTGTGTGGCAAAAAAATTACAGAATGTGTCAGATCACACACAGTTCATTTTAACTAGAACACAGGGCATGTGAAGATTAGTGGGGAAATAAGATTTGAAAGTTTGGCTGGAGGCCAAAAGGAACTTGGATTTATTCTGTGGGCAACAGAAAACTACTCACGATTCTCGAGCTGGGAATGAAATGATCAGGGCTATGCTTCTGGAAGATTAATCTGGCAGTGAATTGTAATAGGTGCTAAAGGCGGAAGAGACTGGGAGATGGGAATTCTAGTTAAGGAGTATTGCAGTAGCCTAGGAAAGTGATAATGCAGGTCTGATTTTGCAGAGGCAGGAATGGGAAGAAGTGGATGAATAAATTATGCTGTGCTTTCATTCAATTAATATATACTGGATACCCTGGACTCTGCTAGGTTCTGAAAGAATCCTGGTGAGCAAAAGAGGAATGGTCTTTGCCTTCATAAGGTATATGATATAGTAGTGGGCAAGAAACTATTCAAATAATTGCATAATTATATAATTGCAAACACAGGGCTAGGAAGGGAATAAACTTGGTGCTAGAAGATCATGGAGTAGGACATCTGACCCAAGCTTGTGACGCAGGGAAGGTTCCCTGAGGAAGTAATGTTAGATATGAAATCAGGATGGGTAAGAATTACATGTAAAAGATGGGGAGGAGGATGGAAGAGGATTCTAGGCAGAAGAACCAGCTTATTCAAAAGCTCAAGGTGAAAGAGAAACTGGTGTTACATTCAGTCAACTGGGCGGAGACACATGAAGTTGAAGCAGAGGAATAGAGAGAGAAATGAGGCCAGATCATTCAAGGTCTCAGAGGTCAGATTAAGCCTTTGTGCTTTAGCCCCAAAACAAAGGATTTAAAACAGCAGAGAGACATTTGGTTATAATTTAAGGTGAATACTCTGACAGATACATGGAGAATGATCTTGTGCTGGGCAAAATGGACCTGGGGAAACCGATTAAGAGGCTATTACACTAGTCTGGGTGTGAGGTGATAGTCTGAGCCAAGTTGGTTTCAGGGGAGAAGAGAGAAGTAAATTATGTAAGACGGATTAATAAACCGTGTGTGGGGTTAGAGAAAGGGAGTTATTTTTGTTGTCGTTGGTTTATGAAGCCATTCAAACCTTTGGGGGAAAACTGACTTTGGATTTGAGAAAACAACTTAAACGTCCTTTGAGACATCTAAGTGGAGAAATCTAGTAGGCAGCTGGTTATTCAAGCCTAGAGCTGGAAGTAATTTGGGAATCATCGGATGGATTATGACATGAGTTAGGGGAAATCCCCATGGAGATCAGTAGATACATCCTCTACAGGGAGAGGCGCTAAGCCTGGCACTTGAAGATATCCACATTTAGTGGCTAGCATGGGGAGAGGGAGCCAGTGAGTTAAGACAGAGAAGGCAGGGGCAGAGATTTTTGAAGGAAAATTAAGTGAGGGGTGTTGTGGAAGCCAAGGAAAGAGAATGTTTCTAAAAGGGAGTAACCCACCGTGACAAGCACTGTTGAGTGTCAGGTAAAAGGAGCCCTGAAAATATCCAGTGAATTTAGTTACTCAGATACCATTGCTGACCTTGGAGGGAGGCTCTTCAGTGGTGTGATTGGGCCACAACAGAGCACAATCAGATTACAGAGGTTTGAGGAAAAAGGAAATTGGGCAGTGAATATAAAAAATCCTTGGGAGAAGTTTGAGTGTGAAGGAGATCAGATAGGCTGAGAGCTAGAAAGAGAAGTAGAATGGAGATATTTTTTTAAAAAAATAGTTACTTCCTTTAGAAAATAATTGGTGTCATTTTGTGAAAAATGTTAAATATTTGATACTGTCTAAACATAAAATTAAAAAGTAAAATTTTGTAAAAGCCAACTAAGAAAATAGTCTATTCACGAGGGGTAATTTAGTTACTATAATTGAAGGTTAAATTTTACGCAGGACTCCCTGGAAGCCTAGGCAAATAGGGAAAGACTGCCTGACATATATACTTCATTATCTGATAGCAATAATAAAAACAGCTAATATTAATGAGTGATTTCAATCACACGTGTAGTATCTCATTTGGTCCTCATTAAAGCCCATGAAGTAATTACTATAACATTAATTTTCCACATACAGACACCTGAGCTAAAGAGGGTACATCTAAACTTCTTTCAGAGAAGAAGATGTTCCTTTTGGTACTAAACTAAAAAGAATTAGTCACATGAGGTCTCCTGTAGGGGGCAGTGAACAACTTGCTGGAACATGTCTATATGCTTTAAGCAGTTATAGTAGCCATTAATTTTTTGACACTAATGAATGTCGAGGTGGATTGGAACCTTTAACACCTACTTCCTGGTTCATGCCTGCTGCATGTAATAATAAAAGCTGTAGCTCTCCTTTGTCCCGGTAAGGAAATTTGTCCAGGATCTGCTTCCTGCTCTCAATCTTTAAAACCCTCACTTACCTGCCTTGTAGGATTTTCATTCTTGTTTCCTATAAATGCTTCCCCTCTGCTGAGCTTCTTAGAATTGTTTACTTTCTGAGATAGTCAGAATGAGGTTTTGTTGTTGTTGTAGTTTTCTTTTGAATTACAATAATCTGTTTATTATATAAAATTTGGAGAATTCAGAAAATTACAAAGAAGAATGCAAGGATCACTTGTAAGCCCTCTACCCCTACATAACCATTGGTAGCATTAAACATCCTTACTTTGTCTTTGTTCTTTGGATTTACATATATTTAACAAATATCATTTGATTTAGGCTCTGTGCTAGATACTTTGTACCAATATTTATACAGGTGAAATAATACTATAAATAACGTTTTGTAAAATGCCTTTTTTACTTAAATATTTTGAATAATTTCCCATGGCATTGAATATTTCTCTTCGAAATAGCTTAATCATATTTCATCAAAAGGGTGAATATTTTATATTTATCCAATTCTACATTTTCAGGCATCCAGGTTTTCTTCCCACTGTTTTGACATTATAGGTAATGCTGCTATAAACATTGTATATGAACTTCTGTGCATAAATTGATTTTTTCCCCTAGGAAAATTTCTACAAGGTAAATTGCTCTGTAAAAAGAAATTTTAAAATGTAATCTGCTTATTTAGGAAAAATTGGCTTTTCTCCAGGATACTGTGTCTTATTTTATTTTATTTTTTCTTAAAACCATTTTGTTGAGGTATGGTTGACATACAAAACGTTGTACATATTTAATGTTTAATACTTGTTGAGTTTGGAGATAAATATACACCCATGAAACTATCACTATCAAGGCCATAAACTTATCCAGCACTTCCAAAAATTAGCTCCTGCCCCTGTTATTTATTTTAAAAATATTTTTTTCTTTTGTGGTAAGATCACTTAGCATAATATTCACCTTCTTAGCAAAATTTTAAGTATACAATACAGTATTGTTAACTATAGGCCCTATGTTGTCCAGAGCTTATTCATTATGCGTTACTGAAACTTTGTAGGGGGTATCATGTCTTAGATTAAATGTGAATGTATATAGTAAATAATATAGTGCTTGTACTTAGTAGTTGCTCAATAAATGATGACTATTATTCAAGATAAGCCAACTGCAATTTGATACTGAGCTTCATTTATAGGGAATATTAGTATGAAATGGGAATTGTTTTTAAATTAACCATTTTACTATCTAATTTTCTTACACAACGTCTATGTTTCTTCATGGTTTTCCCATATAATGATGATGATGATGGAAAACACTTTTTAGGGTTTTGAAATGTAGCAGGTACTGAATGAAGCATTTTATGTGCAACATATCACTAAACTTTACTTGCACAGGCACTGTTATTATACCCATTTCACACATAAGGAAGTTGAAACCGGAAGGGGTTATGTGATATGCCCAAAGTTACATAGATTGCAAGTGGTAGAGCCAGGCTTCAAAGCAGGCTCTCTAATGCCAGAGTCTGCACATTTCACCACTACTCTATGAGAGAGACAGCAAATAATATGAATGTATTACCAGAACCTGCGATTCTCTTTCTTGTTACTAAAAACCTAATGCTGACCTCAGAGTTAGGCAGTTGCAATTTATCTGTCGCATGTCAGGCAATAATTTTTCTGTATGTTTTCCACTCTCTTTTTATGTTTTCCTCTCTTTTTTTTTTGGGGGGGTCATTTTTTTTTAAATTCATCCTCAGGTTTCTCATGTTTGTCCTCCACTACTGCTATCAAAATCTAGTCTTACAAATGGATCTCATAAATCATTTAAGGTTTCTCAGAGTTTGCAATTGTATTTTAATAGGAGCTAGCATTTTAATTCAAACTTGTCTAAGTCTAAAGATGGCATTTTCAACCTTAGAAAGCTGGTGGGGTAAGGAAATTTGTGGGGCGAGGAAGCCTTTCTGAAAGCACACAAGGTAGACAGCCACACCCAGTGCCTACTCAGAACGCCAGCCCTTAACCTTGGTCTCTTATTTCTCTCTCTCTTCTTCCCTCCTTCCCTGACTTCTTTCCTCAGCTATTTCTTGAGAGCAATTTAGGGAAAGTGTCTTTAGGAAAGCAATAAAAATGAATGCACCAATGCTTTTGGAAGCAAGCAAAGTGATTGAGAAGTGATGTTTATGTTCATTACTTTCCTTTTTTTCAAACTTATGGCTTTTGGCTTCAGAACCTTTGGTCCACAGGAAGAGCATTACGCTAGACTGGTTCAAATGAGGAATAATGGAGAATAATAACAGTGGGGGAAGAGCAGGGGTGAAGCAGCTATAGATATTCAGAACCTTCACTGTGTCTTTGTTTTAACCGTCTGTGTGGCTCAGTGTCAACGATCCTTAATGGAAGGATCTCCCTGAACTAAAGGAAAATGTTTAAGAAAATGATGGATGTACAAGATTTTCTCCCTCCCATCGGCTGTGAAACTGATAAAGCTTTTGCCTTGATTGTTCTTTCAAGGAGAGAAAAATATTTGTAAAAGTGGAAATTATTCAAAGACATCACCTTTTTGATTTTCTCATTTCCTTCTCCAGGTGGGGGGAGGATAATTTTGTGAGGTTGGGAGACATGCTAGTAAATACATAATAGTTGGAATATATATGCAGTGGCCCTGATAATGTCTAGAAACAGCCAAGGACCATTCAAGCCATGTTTTGACTTCTACCTTAACCAACCTCCCAACCAAGTGGACCAGCCAAGGAACTTCACTGGACAGAGGGGGCAAGCTGACAGTTTTTAAATGTTATCAGTAAAAGTTTTCTACTAAAACTTTTAGACAGATTACTCAGTTACTCGACAGTTATTAGCTTAAGCTCAGCAATATCATAAATGTCATGATTTAAGACCACCCCAGAGTTTACCTGGTATACCTTAAGGATTCACCAGTCCTTGTCTATATCTTGAGACCATGGATCTAACCAACTGAGCTAAATGGCTCAGACATGTCACTGATTTTTAGTGAAGGAAGGTAGCTGTTAAAGAGATTGAGAATTAAATTCTTGCTTCTGTTTTTTCCAAGGCTGCTCTGTTCTACTTTCAGCTCCCTTTTTACATTAGTTTATACAGTATAATAGGAAGAACTGAGGTATAAGTAAGACTTGATTCCTTCCTTCAGCTCCATAACAGATGGACCAGAGGAAAGAAAGTTCTTTCAGTTTCAACTCTATAGTGTCTATAGTCCCATTTTGAAAACTGGGTTCACTTTTGAACCATTTAAATCAAAAGAAGGCGAGAAGTGATAGGCGTCTCTGAAATATGGATAGGAAAATTTGCTTTTTTGGCCTGTACAAGTGATCTGCCAGTTTGGGTTCCAGGCAGCTTCTAAAGTCCGCTTCCTCCACACCCTTTCCCCTCCCAAACCTCTAATTTTAGCTGCACTACAGAAGCACTCCAGCCTTTATCTCACTATCCCGGTGGTGTTGGGACTGATGGTTACACAAAATTGTGAGGCCAAATATGAAACTGAGATTAAAGAAATCTTTTCAGTTCTCTGATACGGCTTTGTTGAGTGAAACTTGAAAAATTTGTGAGGAATTCTGAAGATGGATGGGGGAAACAAAGCTTCGAGAACAAAGTATTTATATGCAAAAACAAAAAACAAAAAACCACCAACAGTGTAAACAAAAAAGAATGCAAAATGGTATAGTGACACAGATCTTCCAAGTTCATTTGGGCTGTTGGGGCCTCTTCTGCTGATGTTTACACAGAATCTTGACCCTTGAATGCGTCCATGCATGTCCTGGTCTGGACACATGGAAACATGTTTATAAATTCTTGACAAGCGAAGGCAGGGGAAGGGAGCCATCTGGCGTGGGAGGTGCATGCTGGTTAACTCTATCCGAAGCAGGTGGCTGAGCTGCAGGAGGTTTCCAGGCTGAGAAGTAGAGAAAGGGCAGACTTCCTTGGTAGGATGGACACTGAGACATCAAAGTATGAGAAAGACACTTACAGACTTAGGAGAAAGAAGTTCAGAAGGAGACACTGCTCTTTTTGCTCTATTTTCACATTGGCTAGCATTCAGTTCCGTTCCGCAAGCATTTACTGAGTGCCACCACATATAAGACACTGTGCCTTTTGGGAAATAAATAAGAACTGTCATAGAAGAGAAGGAAGAGAAAAATTGTTTAGGGAAGAAACAATTCTACTGGGCATGATGCCTCATAACTCCCTAAGTGCCTGTGAGACCATAACAGGCACTGTGCAGAATCATTCTGAAGCAAGGTTCTTTCTCCTTCAGGAGGTAGAAGTGTAAATACACAATTCAAATAAAACTAAAACCTGGGTTTGTTTTAGAAAGAGATATTCATTTATCTTAAAAACATATGTATTCTTTCAGGCGTGAATTCTGTCTCTCTTTCTCACATATACAATTCTTCTTCTCAAATACAATTTATTTTAACCATTTAAAAATTTGTTACTCTAAGTTTCTGAAAGGTTGGAACGAAGTGAAAGAGATGGGTATTGAAAGGGTTACAGTAATAAGCACAGAACAAATATAAAAAATTATATGTGCACTACCAAATGTAAAACAGCTAGCTGGGGGGGAGCAGCCGCATAGCACAGGGAGATCAGCTCGGTGCTTTGTGACCACCTAGAGGGGTGGGATAGGCAGGGTGGGAGGGAGGGAGATGCAAGAGGGAGGGGATATGGGGATATATGTATACGTATAGCTGATTCACTTTGTTATACAACAGAAACTAACACACCATTGTAAGGCACTTATACTCCAATAAAGATGTTAAAAAAAAAAACAGAACAAATATAAAAAAATAGAAATTTATATATAATTTTATATATTTATATTTTAATAAAATGAATAATAAGCGTATTTATATTAGAATAAATATAATGTTTATAATAAAATTATAATTGAAATGATCAATCCCTTAATTGAATAAATTAAAAAGTCAAAGGTCAGAGAAATTGGATGGCTTGCCCTAGGTCATACAACCCGTTAGAGGTAAAACTGGGAAAGAACTCAATTCACTTTTTAATCTAGAAGTTATAAAAATGATAATATATTACTTCTTGAATGTGAGAAAACAAAGTACATTTTATTGGAACATGTAGATGAGCTTATCTCTCACCTTATTTTCTTTAGTATTGTCTGGGAAACTCACTAAGGCTCAACCAATTCCTTTCTTGCCTTGCGTTGTTGCCCTCTGCAATGTATGTGCATCTAGTAAATTAAGCTTTATTTTTGGAAATATGTGCAGCTTTTAGTCAATAGTCATTTGATGAAGCTTTAGCATTTTTTTCTTTATTCTTTCACGTTCTACTAACAGATTAAACTTTTCGACTATTTTCTAAATTAGCTGTCTATTCACAGTTAAACTTTCTGGAATTGCATTTTGACGGAGGTTGGATCTTTGCACAACATTCTGCCAAAATTTAGCATGATGCCTTAGCCCCAAATCACTAAATTCCTCGGCTACCCCGTACAGTGAATTGTATTGTCATGGGAAGTGCCGCTTCAAAGAAAATCAGAAAGAACCAGAGCATTCTTGAGTATGTTTCCTGGTAATGTGGCATAACTTCCTCTGTTTAAATCTAGAAGTCTGTAGTGTAGAATCTTCAAGAAAATTTACTTTGGTAATTTGTGTGTGGTGAGCTGGGGGGAAATATTGGAAGGAATATTTTTGATATGGTGGAAAGAATGTTAATTCTTGGTTTTGAGGATGAGTATAAAATATGTATTTTTTCTTGTAATAGTAGAGTTTTTAGCAGGAAAAAAATGACAGAAAACCTAAGGAGATGGAATCAATGTTTCAGGACAGATTTAATTAGTTATAACAGAAAAGATCTGTTCTTATTTGTATTTTATTTAAAACTTGTTCTTACAAAGACACATTACATGAACAATACTTTCTGGTGATGCACTGGGTAACTGTAATGAAATCATGACACTGTTCTCCTGATAGGCTATAAATAGTCAGTAGGGCCCTGGTGAAATAACGTAGTTTATTTCTGCTGCTTAACCCATCATGCGTTTCTGCTCTGTACATTGTACCTTTGATTTGAGTCTACCAACCACAGGTTAGAATTCTTTATACATAGGTGCTTTGATACTAGACTTAAGGTTTTGCAAACAATTCTTTAAAACATCCTTTATGCCCCTTTAATAGCTAACATTTATTGAATGCCTGTTATATTCAAGGGACCATGCTAAGGACCTTAAAGAATAATACCACTTATAATCCTCCCAAGAACCTTGAAGACTGCTACTTTTATCTCCATTTTACAGATAAGAAACCTAACACTCACAGAGATGAAGTTAATTGCCAAGGTCACCCAAACAGTAAGTGGGACAATTGAGACCTGAGTCCGGTTCCGTCGCATTAAGAGGGTTTGTTGTCCATCACTGTGCTATGGTGCCTCAGTGCAGATTCAGATGGTTCTGCTCCTTCACTAGTAAATAGAGAGCCAGCATGCTCTTTGAGATAGGTCTCTGTCGTCAATGGGCTCTTAAAAATGAGTGTTAAGTAGTGAAATGAAGAAAAGATAAAATCCACCTAGGCATTAGAAAAGACCTTGAGAGTGTATATATGTCCATGCCACTCTCTCACTTCGTCACAGCTTACCCTTCCCCCTCCCCATATCCTCAAGTCCATGCTCTAGTAGGTCTGTGTTTTTTATTCCCGTCCTACCGCTAATCTCTTCATGACATTTTTTTTTTCTTAGATTCCATATATATGGGAAGCATCCGCATAGCACAGGGAGATCAGCTCTGTGCTTTGTGACCACCTAGAAGGGTGGGATAGGGAGGGTGGGAGGGAGGGAGACGCAAGAGGGAAGAGATATGGGAACATATGTATAACTGATTCACTTTGTTGTAAAGCAGAAACTAACACACCATTGTAAAACAGTTATACTTCAATAAAGATGTTAAAAAAAAAAAAAAAAGACCTTGAGATCATCTAGTGACTTGCTAAAAGGCCAGCAACATTAGCACCACCTGGAGGCGTGTAAGAAATGTGGACTCTCTGCCTCCCTACCCACCCAGCCTCTCAATTAGGATCTAACGATGGTTTTCACATACTTGGAGCAAAGAACTTTATAGACTCTGAAAGAGGGTCTGTCAGGGTTGTGGAGAGCCTGAAGTGTTCATTCTGCCCTCTTCAATCAGAGAAGCTCAGATATGACTTTTTTCCCCTTTCATTTCAAGCTTCTGTCAAATCTGAGACTCCAGTATTTCATTTGAACAATAAATTTTGCTACTTTAAAAAAAAGGTTAAAAATCATCGATCTATACGTGACCATGAAGTTTATACACGAGGAAACTGAAGTTCAATTAATGACTTGCCCCAAACAAATTATTGGCAGATCCAGGACTGGAACCCAGAACCCAGAACCCAGCTGTCCTGCCTTTTGACTAAATGTATTTGAGCAGTATGTTATACAGGGATGGGGAATGGTTTTAGAATCAAAAGACCAAGGTTCTACTCATGGCTCTGTCTAGAGTCAGCAGGATGATCTGGAGTAAACAATGTGATTTCTTTCTGACTTAGTTTCTGTGACTGTAAAAAGGAGAGTATGGTGTTTATAATCTTTATGTTCCTTTCAGGCCTTTATATTTGATGTAAATATTGTCACCCAATTCCTTAAAATGTGTTATGTTTAAAAAAGTTTAAAAATAATATGAAAATAATGCGATGGTAAAAAGAAATCAAGTAGTACACAAGGGTCTAAAGAAAAATTAAGAGTCTCCTTTCTCCCCTGTTCCCACCACTGGGCTGTGTCACACAAGCAAGCATTAATGGTTTCTGTTTTTCACTTCTTCCAGTGATTACCATTTAAACGATATACTTGTGGCTTGATTTCTAGTTTCACTACCAGAAAATATTGACTCCTTTTATAAAAGATGAAGAATCTATCACATTAATGTCTTAATTTTAGTTTTTCCAGTGGTTACCTTTATGGCTTTAAATAACATACTCTTCATTTATTCATTTACCTACTTTAGAACATATCTTTTAATATTTTCCATCTCTCCTATTAAGAACTTTATAATGACTATTAATAACTATACTTTGTAAGTTGATTCTAAAAATTAAAACAAATTAATTTATGGTAATATTATGGTATAAATATTGTTTATACAGGTAGCAGACAGACCCTAGGATGGCCATCATGTTTATGCCCTGTGGCTTTATTCCACACTGTAGACATTTAGCATTTTTAAACTTTTTATTATGGAAGTTTTCAAAGATACACAAAAGTAGAGAATATTGTTTAATGAACTCTCATGTACCTACCACCAGCCTCAATAATTTCCATCATTTTGCCAATCTTATTTAAACTGTTATCTACTCTTTTTTTTTTTAATCAAGTATTTGAAAGCAAATCCCATGTCATTTCACTTAACATGAATCTCTAACCAAAAAAAATATTTTAATATAAGAGCCACCTCATTATAATACCTAATTAATTACCATTCCTTAATACTATTTAATACCCAGTACCTATTCAAATTTACCTAATTATCTCAAAAATATCTTTTCAGAGTTATTTTGTTGGAATCAGGAGCAAAATAAGATCCACCTATTGCATTTGGTTATTATGTCTCTTTGTAAGTTTTATTCTGTGAAAGTGACCCTAACATTTTAAATCTCACTAATTTGTACTGGAGAACATCCCATGTTCTGTATTTGTCTAATTGCTTATTTGGGGTATCATTTAACTGGTTCTTCCGTTCATATGTTTCCTATAAACTGATTGTTAGATTGAGGAGCTTTATTAGATAGACGTTCTACTTTTTTGCAAGAATATTTTATAGGTAGAGGTGAATATTTCCTAATGTATCACCTCCATATCATGAAGCATATAATGTCCAATCGTCCCATCACTAGTGTCCCACCGTATTTGGAAAGGCTCCATTGAAGAGGTTGCATTTGAATAGAGTCTTGAAAGACCAAGAGAATTAGTTTCTAATTCTCTAAATCACCACTGTCTCTAAGGAGAGTGGTGATTTCCAATTGGAGGGAAGAGCTAAGCACAGAGGCATAGAATCATCACACATGGGCATGATGTGAAAACTAGCAAGTTTTGTTTTTATTTTTATCTCAGATTTAGAATTGATAATGCCCTTCCATTTTAAACTCAATTTCATTCACCATTACTTTTAGGATAATTACTTTTGAGACTGGGACATTCTATACTCTTGCTAAACATAAGTTTTTCTAATTAAGTCGCTCTTAACAAACAAATTTTGTCTTTTCTGCCTTAATGAAGAAGGTTTACTGTTTTTATCTTGAGAGATCTTTTCTGGCCTGCGGTATGGAGGTCAGCTCTGAAAAGAGACCTTCTAGTTTAATATCATGGTCTGATCATCTAGTGGCCCATAAATAAAGCTCTTAGCAATGGAATTTGCTAAATATTGCTCAATTAAATCTCAGGCTTTCCTTTATGAAGTAATTGACTCTAGGGGTCAAGAAGATATTTTATTGAATGAAGAACACTGTAGAATTCATCAGGTACATCCTGAGATGATGTTATATCTATTTTATTGAATTAGTGAAATTGATATTTGGTTAACAGGAAACAATAGGACCTATAGGAAATCTAATTACTGGCAGTGATAAGAGAGGCTGTCATTCATTGGATGCTTAGAGTTTAGTCCTATTGATCACTTACACTTGGGAAGACTGAGGACTGAGGGTAGGAGGTCAGTCCATTTTATGTAGTAAGTTTAAGTAAGTGTAACCCTTCCTGTGAGAAGGGTTTCTTCCCTGGACTGTCTCCTCTTAATTTTGTTGCTGATGACTGAGATTTGACCATTAGTAAACAATTGTCCATCACTAGAATGAAGCTACTCTAATAAGCTTTTCCTTAATAAGCTTTACCAGTGTTAGCAACTTAGAATGTGTTAGTTTTAGTGGGAGAGTCTGTCCTTGAGAGGATAAGTAGATGTCAATAGAATACTGAGACACACATGGTCAAAATGGAGCAAAAGGGAACTTCCAGGGGAGGTGAGGCTCAAGAGTGGAATCTGACCAAAGGAGTTGTGCTGTGAGGTCATTGCTTGGGTTGAAGTGAGGTCTGCTAATCCTTGAACAACAGTAAATCAGGATGGGTGTGGTCACAGTTGGGTGTGTTTATTTTTGTGGCTACAATATTTAGTTGACAAAGCTAGCAAAAGGTGAGAGTTGAAAGGATGAGCTTCATATTATCTATTTGATTGACTGTTTGTCGTGCTGAGAAAGTCTATAGTTAAACATAATTTATTAGTGCATATAATAATGCATGATTTGTATGGTACATTCCATTGTAGATCAAAATATTGTACAAATTCTCTCTGCAATTTGGGGACAAACCTGATGAAAACTACCCCCTGGGATGGTACATGGGTCCAAGAATTCTAGTTTGGGTAGAAACAAAAGTGCTTTGTTTATGGGATCATTTGCCAAAATGGAGAGATGGAACCATGACAAGAAAATAGCCGAGGTCAGAAAACTAGGATTGACAGGATTGTGTGTCAAACCAAGGTGTCAGCTAGTTCGTGAGAGTCACCTAAGGAGGACGTGGGTCTGGATGCCCCCGTATGTGCCGAGTGGCCTGTGCTCCTGGGACAGGCACACTTGCTATAAGGAGACATCATGGGGGGTGTCCAGTAGTATAAGCAGTGCTTTTTCTTGTCAGTATTCAGGTGAATCACACACTGGTGTGTTAAATAATAAACAATGTGAATGTCACCTAGAAAAAACAAATTCACAATGTCATTTAAACACTCAGTTTAAAGTGTAGCTGTGCTTTAAGTAATGACTTACCCTGTGTTCTGTTTTGAATTGGTGTTTGGGGACATAAAACCTCCCAGACAAATAGCCACGGAATACATTTGGCGGTTGATGAGGAGGAGTTATATCTACAGATTGGGATTTGAGCCAATATTTTTCTTAATTATAAACATAAAATGTGACTAGAATATATTCTCAAGCCATTCCACAATCAAATGGGTGCCATGAATTTGTGAGCTTCACGAGTAAATAAGGTAAATGTGATTCTGAATATGCACAACTTTGATATAGAAGTTAAAACTGAGCTGCCCGTAGAGCAAATAGGCAAAGAAGGTGAGACCATGGTTGAGGTATGGATGCTCTAGCCTCTAATAGCACCATTTGAGAAGATACTGTACTAGTTCAAGAAGGAATTTTAGGTTTCCGCAATGATTAAAATATTTAAAAAAATATGAAATACCTTCAACCTCTTTGCACAAAATGGCTTCTGTTTAGGAATCTCTTAAAACTTGAATGGTGGAGACAGTAGCTAAAAGACAAGGGGTTTCTCAGGCTGTATGTTTCTCTGCTCCTTTGTGTGTGGTGGTCACTGACAGATAATATCTTCCGTGAGCTAACTTCCTGTGTGTCTGTATCCTGCTTGGTTGTGCTTCCCTCTTACTAAAGAGCTGCATGGTCATTTATTCATTCAATAAACATCTATCACCCCCCTTCTCTGAGTCACATACTGTGTGCTGGCTGGGGATAAAGATATAAAGAAGACACAGACCTTGTTCTCCAGGAGCTCACAGTCTAGGAGGCTAGTTTATAGTACATTTCTTAGAAGGGCCACTGCTTGATGTTGCCTATTTCAGATAAAAATAGAAAATATGCTATTCCTTCTCTCTCTTTTTCTCTCCTGTCTCCCTGTGATGCCAACCTTCAATCAGCAATAGTTATATGTTTCCAAGCTTCTATCACAGGCTATTGCTATTTTTATGCTGGCCAAAGCAACCACCCTACTTCCTTTTCCCTCCTAATCATTAGCTCCTAAAGGTAAAGTTTTCTTTACTGAAGCGAGTAGACCACTGATTTCAAAGTTGCTTCTTTCTTCCTACCATTTCAAACACATTTTTTTAATATAATGAACACATTTTATTTAAAAAGCATGATTTTCAAAGTGCTTTTTTTTAATCATCCCTATTCACCAGTTGTATAGATCAGGGGTGCCTAATTTTCTGAAAAAGATATGTGAGATGTGTAAGCTGTGTACTCTTACTTGATTCAAGCAAAGGAGTCACCATCACATTTAGAAGAGTTTTATAAATTTCTCCTATGGCTGCCTCATTTAAATGAAGGCTGCATTGGCAGAAGGGAAATTCATGTTCTCAGGGATTTGGTGACTTTCTCAAAGGCAAGTGTGTCAAAAACTGAAAAGGAAGCATACGCCATAATCCACACAACTTTCCACAGAGGAAAACAAGATGGATGTGTAGCTACTTCCCTAAAATGGTAGACATCTGCTCACTCAGTCTTAGGTCTATTATTTGTTGTTGGTAAGACATCACCACCCCTGTGCTGAGATTTCAATTGATATTCTCTGAGTGGTGTTACATTGGAACCTGCTTAAGGAAAGCTTTAAGGTTCTTTAGCTTTTGCTGTAAACAACTTTAAAAACAACTTTAAAATATCCAGTAGAAAATTTATTTTTAAAGGCAAGGGAGCCTAATATTTTCCTTCTTTGAGAGCCTGTACTGTTGTGAATTCTTCATTTACTCTGTTTGGTTGTAATGACCTATGACAAGCTGCCACTATTTGAATGCCCTGTCCTCAAGTTGGACTGACTATCTACAGTAACACCCTTTAGAACCTAGTACAGCCTCTCTGGATCCTTTGAACATTTTATTTATGAAAATGTAATTCATCTCCAATGTATCACTATCGTTGAGCTGAATTAGTACATATATCTGAAAGCTTCAATTGAATCAACTGATTCAATGGAAACAAACAAAACCTCCTTACTTCCTGTAAGTTAGGTATGCATAATCTGATATCCTTTCAGTCTTCCCTGCTAATGCAGTAATTCTCTTCTTTTGATGGTGTGAGTTTTTCTTTACTCAGTAATCTAGAGGTGATGGAACAGTATTTTAAGAACTATCACTTCTTTTTATATTGTATCCTCCAAAAAATGTGTGTCTTACACGTCCACTTTAGATAGAGAAGGAACTGGTAAAATATTAAGCCTTCTATTCTTATATATACTCTTGCTCTGCAATTTTAAGAACAACATTCCTCCCTTTTAAAACTTTGACTTAATTGAGAAAAAAATTTTAAATCTGTACTATAAAAGCTTTGTTGAAGTGTGGAAATATTTCAAGCTTAAACAATATACTTGCAAATTGAAGCTTATGAAAAGCTTGGAGGAGTAAAATAACTAGAAGAAAAAGACTTTCAAGTATACTTAGACAGTTTTAGTGGAATGCATATCTGAGAATTATAAAAGAACCAAGACTAGTAGAGCAACATTAAATTTTTTTATTTTATTGCAGGTACAAATTAGGACCACCCATGTATGGAAATACAGTCCTTAGGTGGTGAAACAGCACACACATGTGTTTCAATTTGTGGAGTACCTTTCCTGGAGGACTGACTCAAAATATTTAGTCTTAGCTAGGGATCTCCAGAAAACAGAGCCCGAGGCAAAACGTTTTGTGGTGTTATCTTACGGGGAAGTGTAATCCCAGGTGTCAGTAATGAGGGGAAACGCAAGGAGAGGCAGGGGAGGAGAGTCAGTCAATGTGAGGTGGTTCATTACCAAACGTGCATGACTTGATGAAAAACCACAGCTATTTGTGGATGAAGTGAGCTGTGGGGCCCACTGCACTTCAGAACTGTCTCACAGAGGGAGGCAGGGAGAGGGATCTGTCCGCATCTTCTCATCGTCCTCTCCTATACTTCCCTGTTTTGCCACTTGAAAGATGGATCCTACATCCCATGGCATGGCACTTCATCTGAGTATGGAAGAGTGGGAGAGGCCAAAATCTTGGGTTGGGCTTGGGGCCTGGAGCTGTGGCAGCTCCTGCCCCAGTGGGTGTAATAGAGGCTGACATAGCCCAGCCCAGCACAGGGTGGGTGGTGGCGGCAGAAGCAGCCATATGATCTCGGACACTTTTTTTTTCTGCAAATCTTTTTTGGCTTCAGAGTCCTTACCTAAAATGAGGGGTACAAATCTTACGAGCTGTCACTAAAATCATATCATGGTGGCAAGGCATGCCCTCTTTAGGCTCATTCCTGCCTTCAGGCTCATTTCTGCAAATTGAAGGAACTGATACAAGGCGGAGAAGGCACTGGGTGGTGAGTGCAGACTTGGGCGTACAGGCAGAAAGTTGGAAACATATTAAAGCAGATACAGATAAAATTAAAAAAAAATTTTTTTGGAATGAATGAATGAAAATTCATGGAATGAATATGATTAAAATAAACACTGCTACATGAAGCTGATAAATATGGACATATACAAGGAACAAGAGTTGAAAGCAACAAGAAACTAGGCTCAATGCAAGGTCTTTTCAATACCACTCATTCTCACTGTCTTTCAGTTAGGTGCTAGAGGCATTAATTCTGAAACTACTTCTCTTATGAGCTGAAGTGTTCGGGGGTCATCTGCAGCGGGCACCTCTGCCATTGTTTGGCAGCTGAGTGCGTTGGCCTAGAATTCCTGCAGTCTTCCTCCCTGAACTGCGGCCTCATTATGAAGGAAGCTGTCACTTCAACCCTCAGGTTCTGTTCTTTGAAACAGCCCCTGATGGGACATCATAGGTTTGGCCCATTGCTCATTACATATTGAGGGGAGTCTTCAAACTACCTTTTAGCTTCTCATTATCATTTAGTATTTCCTACTTCCAAGTGAAGTCAGGCTAGAAAGATGGAGAAAAAATATGCAGGGACTCTCTCTTTCTATTGCTGAAACTCCTTGGATTCATCTTCCAAGCAAGGAGAGTCACAGGAATGATAAAATAACTGGGCTAAAGTTGTTATAGACATCCTTTTCTCACTTTGATTTCACTGTTTAGGCTTCTAGGTTTTCTAGCTTCTTAGTGAAGTGGATACTTTAGCATTAAACCAGACTATTGCTTCTTCTAAACTCTGAATTTGTTTGATTTTTAGTATTTTATACCCATTCTTACAACTCTCAGCTCCTTTGGTTTCTTTCCAGTGATCCACTGAATTTTTTTTTTTAAGTAAGCATATTTTTAGTGTGTTCTGGTCCCCTGATTGTTCCTTTTTCTTTAAAGCTTATTTTTGACTTACAGGTACAAATTCCTCTGAGGATAATAATTTTATATATATATATATAATTATATAATTTTATATATAATTATATATATATAACTATATAATACATGTATCTTATTTTACTGAAATGTCCCTCTTTCTAACAGGGCCTTTGATTCTTTTTGGGTCCTGTTATGTGTTGCCCAGATCCCCCTCAAGGAAGAGCTTATTACCCTAATTGTGAGAGTGTTGTCAGCAGGCAGCCTTTCAGCTGTCAGGCCCTGTGATGTTCAACTTTTAAATTATAGTGAGTTTAATTTCACTGATCTGTACTTATGGTAAATATTGGATCCTAAAACCTCCTAAGTTATAAAATCACCTCCTTTGTGGTTTTATAATTTTGTTTGCCGTGGATTTCCAGAATGCTAGTTCTGCAATGTCTACTACTACCAGCTAACATTTATTAGTCACTTATGTGCTAGAAGCTGTTCAGAGAACTTCATATGCTTCAACTAATTTAATCTGCACACTCACTCTACCAGGTAGGTATTATCAGCAACTCCAGTTTTGTGGATGAGGATACTAGGGCTTAGATAGATTGCGAAATCTGCTCAAAATCACAGGATCATACATAGTGAGGCTGGGAATCCATCCTAGGACGTCTGACTCTAAGCACATGTTTTTAGCCATTTCACATTCTGCCTCTTGATACTTAAAGACAGAATTGCTTTCCAATGAAAAGTGGGTTTTTTTGTGTGGGAGGAAGGTTGTGTACTATTTTGGTTTATCTATGATTGTGCTTTGTTTCATTAATATGAAAAATAAGAACTAATTAAGCTAGACATAGAAAACATAGCTACATAATTATGGGAATACCCAGAAAATCTGCTATATTCACAAGAGATAAGTGCTAGAAATAATGTGTTTAAAATTTTACTTTTATCTGTATGTAGCTGTGAAGTTACTCTGTGTGTGTGTGTGTGTGTGTGTGTGTATGTGTGTTTTAAAGACTAGAAGTACCAAATTTTTACATCTATGGCTGGCTTAAAGAAAAAAAAAGCTATATATATATGGAATCAGTCTTGTTAAAACAAACAAAAATAACACTGTAAGCAATTTTAAGTACTTTCTATTTTTAAAGTGCTAGATTCAAATCTGAAACTGATATAACATTTTTATTAAAAATGTCTTGATGCTTTGTTTTTCATGGTCAAGTGGATGACTGAATTTTCAAGATTTATTTTCTTGTGAGATTCTTGCTATTTAAGGAAATTTTTTTTTAATTTAAAGAATGTTTGCAGTAGAAGAGATTCTTATTGCTTTGTCCCTACGTGTCCTTTTCTAAACATAATTTTGAATAGCAGATGGTTAGATTCAGACAACATAGGATTTAGTCCATTTCTTTGTCATTACTCATAGCTTGAAATTTAGAAAACTTGAATTCAGGGAAGGAAGGAAGATAATCAGTTTATAGTAAATTTGATCTCACATTTCCCCCTCCATGTGAATAGGATTAACCATATCTTTATAGTGTTGAGATGCATTTTACATCTATTCTAGGCATATGAAATGTTTTGGATCAGGTTGTTGGCCTGCCCTCAAACTATCACATACTTTCCAAGCTGCTTTGACTTCAGAGGAGCTCAATGAGCTCTCATTTTTGAAAATGGAAATGAGGCAATGGTTTAAAATATTTAAAATTTCTTCTGGTTTTGTCAATCAATAATACTTATTTCAAAACCACTCTCTTCAAAGAGATTTTCTTGGTAGCATAAATTATTAAAGGGGGAAAGTAGAACTGTTACTTTCATTTAATGTTGCTGTGATGTATACATGTATGGAGATCTGCTATTATCCAACATTTTCAGAATGGATCAGAGACAAAGTCAACGTCATCTTTTATGACATCTATAAAATCTCACCTCTTCTCTGAATCCTTTTTCCAGTTAAGAAACAGAAGTGATACATTCATTCTTTTTTTAAATTGAGATATAAATGACATATAACATTGTATAAGTTTAGAGTGTACAAAGTATTGATTTGATACATTTATACATTGCAATCTGACTACCACCAAAGCATTAGCTAACACCTCTATCACATCACACAATTATCATTTCTTTTTGGGTGGGGAGAACAATTAAGAACTATGCTCTTAGCAGTGTGAAGGATACAGTACGGTTGGTTGTAATCACTACACTGTGCATTAGACATCCAGAACTAATTTATCTGTTACTTGTAAGTTTGTACCCTTAAACAAGATCTCCCCAATCCCCTTTTCTCCCAGCCCCTGGTAATCACTGTTCTATCTCTGTTTCTATAAGTTCAGCTTTTTTAGATTCCACATGTAAGTAATATCATACAGTATTTGTCTTTCTTTGGATTATCTCACTTAGCATAATGCCCTCAAGGCCCTTCCATATTGTTGCAAGTGGAAGGATTTCCTTCTTTCTTGTGGCTGAATAATATTCCATATTTCCTTCTTTCTCGTGGCATAGAGAGAAGTTGAGCTCTGATGGAGGCCTAATGAGAGCCTCAGCCAGTGATAAGGGGAGCTCTGGACTGGAGTGGCCCTTCAGAGTTGTCCCAGGTTAGGCCAGGTCAAGCCCTCATGAGATGTGGGAAATCCTGGGAAGGGACGTGGCCTTGTCGAATGGGGCTCTCTGCAACTGATGTGGCTGACAGCAGAATACTCTCACAGTTAGGGTAACAAGCTCTTCCTGTATGGGCATGTGGGCAGCACACCACAGTCTCCACCATCAAGACTCAAAAACTCTGTTAGAAAGGGAGACATTTCAGTTAAATAAGAAATACATATAAAAAAATCTAATTATTAACCTCAGAAGAATTGTGCCCATAAATCAAGAATAAACCTTAATGGAAAAGAAATAGAGAACAAGAAAGAACTTAAAATTATGTTTCCTTAAATAAACACCATTCAGTGGATGACTGAGAAATACAATAGACTTGTGTGAGTACCAAGCTTGTTATTTGGAAGATAAAGTTGAGAACACAGAGCTAGGCGATAAAAAGTTAAAAAAAATGAGAAAAACTAAAATACATGTATGAATATTTTAAGAGATGCAATATTCTTCTCATGTGAAGTTTAAAAATAGGAAATAAAGGGGGAATTCCCTGGCAGTGGTTAGGATTCTGCGCTTCCACTGCAGGGGGCATGGGTTCGATCCCTGGTTGGGGAACTAGGATCCTGCATGCGATGAGGTGCAGCCAAAATAAAAAGGAAATAAAGTTGAGAGAGGAGAGGATACTAATGAGCCATTAAATAGAAAAACAAAATGCCAACTCAGGTCTGAAGAGATAGTCTTTAAATGGAAAGGGTCTGCCAAATGCCGAGTGTGTTTAATAAAAAGAAAAATAAAAACTGAACAAAACCCCCAAACCACACCTAGATACAATTTGGCGAAATTTAAGACCCATAGGACAAAGAAAATTCTAGAGCCTTTTGGAGAGAAAAAGCGAAAAAACAGGTCACTTCAAAGGGATGAGAACTACTCTGGCATCAATGGATATCAGAAGTTCATGGAACAATTTCTTCAAATTTTTGAGGGTTTTAATCCCAGAATTTTATATCCAGCAAAGTTATCAGAAAAATAAAAAAATTTGGACACAATAGTACTTGGAACATTTACTATTCATACACTGTACGTGTAAAATATCATTCTCAGGGAGTAAGTACTTCAGTAAAATGACCAAAACAATAAAATGAATAAAGAAAGATGGAACAGGATATAATATGTAAAGGTAGGTGATTATATCTAAGAAAAGTGATGAAATTCAGGAAAAACTTAAAAGAGAATTCAGAAGAACTAGATGCATGGTTGCTTTTCTTTTAAGGGGAAGAGAATTATAATTATTTCACTTTAGGCCCAGTCTCACTACTTACTATTATCATAAATAGTGGGAAGGTAATGAATAATGTCTCACAATGGTGAATCAAGAATTTGAGGCTTCAGTGTACTATTTAAACGTAAAAGAGAAACCATTAGAAGAACTACATATAATAACATAGTGAAACAAAGTGAAGAGGTGGCAGGAGTAATAAAATATAGTATAAATTTATCTTTAATAAGAAGTATCAACAGATACTATTTATATTTATAAACTATGAAAAAAGTTCAATTATATTATTTAGAGTTGTAATGGCAGTCCCCCCAAAAACCAAAAAACAGACAATATAAAGTGGTTACCATTGGCACCTAGAAGTCAAGGAGAAGTGTAAGGGAGATGTTACTTATTTTATATTCTTCTGTGTAGTTATTTTTTCTATCATATGCAGAAATTATATACATTATATAAAAGCTAGTCTAAAAACAAATATATGGATAGTGATTTAGCTAAATAGATTGTAGTATTTATATATATTTGAATAGTATCCAACAATTGGTTTACAAATATATATGAAGGCAGTAACAAAACAACTGCAGGTCTAAAACCCACAGTGTAAAACATTATATTAAGTGGATTTAATGTAAAGATGTGGACACTGGCAAAGGTAGATTTTCAAAATACTTATATTTATTATAGAATTACTTAACACAACAAAAATATTATTCAACATAAGATTATCTAATATATATAAATTTAACCTGGGCAGAAGGCCACAGTTCCTTTCTTATGTCAGTTTCCCTGGAAATCAGACTCTGGAACAGAGATTTACATGCAAGTGATGTATTGGGAGTGCTTTTGGGAAAAACACCTGTGAGGGAGAGAGGGACTATGGACTAGGCAGGGGGAGAAGCTGAATTACCATGCAGTTGCAACGCTCAGTGGACCCCATGGGGGTCTCTGGGGCTGGTATGGACTCTCAGAGTTGTCCTGACTTGAGGCAAGGATATTGGGCTTTTGTACCCCACACTGCTCAGTCATTGGATATAGGTTGCCCCTGGGGAGGGCATAAGCTTGGGTGAAGCGACTCTCTTTGGTTGAGGGCAATGCTTACTTATAATGGGACTCAGCTGTGTACCGTTGTTGGTGAACACTCCTGGCAGCTGGAGGAATAAGTGCCTCAGTCCTAAATGGGTGATCTGGATGGGATACCAAAGCATCCCCTCTAGTACCCCAACCTCTGTGTGGTTTCTGTGCTGGTCCCTCAGTCCCCTTGTTGTGTCTCTCCCAGGTGGCTGCCTAGATTATCACTGTAAGATCCTGCTCCAGGGTGTCTGGTCCAAGCAGGGTCCAGACCTATGTCTAGTCTCAACCTTCAGTCTCAGGAGACTGGAAGGGCAACACGTAGTCCTACAAGTGTAGTGAGTGGTGAATTCTCAGGGTTTTATGCTTAACAAACCCTAATATGTTGGGTCTAGATGTGAATAGTGAACATTAGACTCTGTTACAGTCTACAAATTATGACCACAAAGATACTGATGTCCAACATATATCTGAAGTTTCAATAAATTTTTTCATGAAATGGGAGAGTGGAAAGAAAGTGGTGATTATAGTAGACATGGTGAGAATCAGATCCTTCATAAACATTTTGAATTTTTATTTTATAGCTTTTCTACTGAATTCAGTATAAGATGGAGAAAAGATGTCAATAAATGTTTGCATTTCTCTTGCAAGTAATTAATAAGAACCGTGATATATTGTGTGTAGAATATTCTATTGCATACATGCATAATAATTAAAGACCATTAGGCCTGGAAGGAGTTGCACAGATCACTGGGTTCTACCTTCTTATTGCAGACCTCTTTTCTTAAGCCAGTGATTCAGAGAGAGGGCCATATGACTCACCCACTGTCACAGAGTGACCTACTGTTGGAGACAGGAATTAAAGTTATGAAAGCTGCCATCACAGCTGGTCCAAATTTGTGTTTAAGTCTCAATATTTATATCAGATCTCTGTGTGATTTAAGGAAAGTCATTTGTTCTTCTGGATCTCAATTGCTTATAAAATTAAAATTGTATGAATTAGATAATCATCAGTTATCTAATTATGAATTTGATTGGTCCAAGAAGTGATCCTTTCCTTCATGTATAGTATGTGATACCATATTTCAGCAGTTCTAAGACTCCTATTTTTTCACAATTAACATCTTTGAAATGAAGATGTGGCATACAGTTGGCGGTGTATCATAGTTTAATGTCCATTACCAGTTTTTAAAATGGTATAGAAAATAATTATGTGCCATATACTTGATAGTGCCTTACTATGAATGAAATGAAATACAATATAATAGAAGCAGCCATTCAGAGTCAAGCAAAATTAGTAGCAAAGTATTGGCTTATGTGTGGTGATACTTGAATTCCCGATCTTTTGCCAGGTTGCCCTGTATTATTTAGCTTCTTTAGACCTTAATTTCTTGAAAATTAAGCACTTTGGCAACTTTATCTCTAATGTTCCTTCTAGTACAAACATTCTGTCATTTTAGAGGATGATGATGATGATGATAATTGACACTATGACTGAAGAAAGGGATGGTACACCAGGAAGTTGACACACACAAAACCAGCAAACCATTATTATCCGATTCTATCCTTGAATCTACTCTATTTCAGAAATGATAGGAGATAGTTTAATGTTTAGTTAAAGGTCTATATATTCATGCTACCAAAGAGGAATGATTTCAACATGTACCATGACTCATGGATGGCATTCCAAAAAAGTATGGTTACCTAAGTTTAGTAAAAATAAAATGTCACTGAATGCTATTTTACATCCTGTAAAGTTAAGTGCATGCATCAGATCAATTATATATTGAATATTATGAAAGACTAGTTTAAATTTCAAACCTCTCTTCTTAAATGTATTTTTAGCTTTCATTATTCCATGCTTTCAAATCCTGTGTGTTAATGTAATTTCGGTTTGATTCTTGATTACTCTTTAGAACTATATCTGGGTTTAGGATTTAAAAACAATAACTTTAATGTTCCCAAGGAAACTGCTGAAAGATGCTGTGTATATATAGGATTGGGACAATCTTTTTTCCTTCGTCTACCACTTGTCATCAATCTTATGTAAGCAGTAAGTGAGAATGGAAGCTGTCATCCAGACCTCAGTGTCTGTTTCAGAGCATTCAGGCAGCACATTTCCATTCACTTTTCTTAAGCACTGAGCTTCTTTCTGTCCTTTCTTGATAACCAGAACTTGACTTTATCTGTACCTATCACTCCAGCCAGTACACAGATTTGCTCACTACACTTGTCTTCCATATCATTTAAAAGACTTATCTATGATTGTGGCTTGCTTTCAGAAATACTTTCTTCTGGTCATAGCTCTATATCTTCTCACGCATAAAAATAGGTAGACATGAAGGCAACAGAAAGAGTTCCTATAAAATGCTGAGGATACAGTCTAGTGTTAATGCACCAACTCAAGGTAATAGAGGTAAAGCTAAAATTTCAAGACTACCTTTATGCCCTTGAACCCAGGAATTGAGAAGAGTCTATGTAATGCATGTGCAGCAATAATTTGTACAGATTATGAAAAATGTGCCTTCTGAGTTTTTCATCCTAATGACAAATGTGATCCAATCAAACCATTAAAGTGACTTAAATGCAGCTGAATGTCATTTGTTGCTTGCCATAGTATTCTAAGAAAAAATAGTCATTATAAGCTCTTAAAAAGGTCTTAATTGCTTTATAATCCATGACAGCTCTAGATGACTGGCAATAGTCATTTAGCTTTTGTGGAAATTATGAACTATGAAGGTCTAAATGTCATGTCTGTATGAGGGTATAAAAAGTGTTTTTAAATTTTTTCTCCTTTTTTAAAAAAATTATGTTTTTATAATTATCTAGAAAAATCCAAAGAAGTCAGAAGTTGAAGCAGCCTAATGACTTGTTTCAGCCAGTATGGTGTCTTGTGCTATGACCTAATTTAGGACATTTTAGGTCAGTTATCATTGACCAAATAGATGGAAGTGGTCTTGGCTCTGTTATCTTCTGGGTCAAAAATAGTTTTTATTAAGGAGAAAAGACCCCAGTCTACAAATGTGCCACTTGTAATTAAAATTTTTATATATTTAAGTTGCAGAATATAGTATTTCATAGGTTAGAAAAGAGAACAGTAATATAAAATCATGGAAAATATTACACAGAACAAGTAAATAGAACATCATATCATTACATGTGTATCATTCAACTCTATAGTGAATTAAAAAGCAGCTTGATTTTCTTTATCATTCATCTGTGCACTGATTCAGCAAATATTTATTGAATTTCTTTTATGCTTAAGATGTTAGAATGTATCTTTTGGATGTTTGTGGTAATAATCATTTAGTTTTTGTTTTTTAACTGGGTTACCATTTATAAAATTATACACGGCACCTGGTATTCTCCTAAGAAGTTTCCCCTTAGATGAATAGGGGTAGAGCAGACTAAGGTTTTATCTGAGCCTTGTTATTTCAGTGAGTGATGAGCAGCAAGCAGCTGACAGAAGGAGGGCACCTGTCTTTAAGAGACTCTCAGTGAGGACAAGACCAGAGGAAAAATGTGATGCTTAACTCAGATTAGGAGAGGAGACACCACAGCAGTTTTTCAAATAGAGTTGGGGCAAAAGAAAGTAGCTGACACTGTAAGGACATATATGGCCCTGGAGCCTTGAAATATTATATGTTTCAAAGTAAGCTTTTATCTTAGATTTATAGATCTGTTGATCTTAGGTCTACAACACTGTTAATTTTGTCAAGCAAATAAAATTTTAGTCAACATTATGTTTAGAGGTTTTGCAGTTACAAATCTTGCTCCAAACTGCAAATAAATCCAAATAAGAACATCAGGAGTGTGTGTGTTGGGGTTCAGAGGAGACCACACATTCCATGTATGCTACCAGAAAAAAGAAAAGAACTGTTGCTCTCATCAACTTAAAACTGACTCTTAATATTATGAAGTATAAGTCATGTTCTAATATACAGGCTGGTAAAAAGCATATTTCTCCAAGGGAAAAATAAAAACAAAGGAACACAAGTGCTTTGGCATCCCTCAACTGATGATAGGCTTTAGTCGTGACAGTCGAAACCAGCAGTTATCGGTCCTGCTTATTTGCTCATGTCAACTCTTGCCATTTGCTCTGCATTTCTTGGTACTCACATTTCTTACTTTGCTTCAGTTATATAATATTTCATCAAGGACTACTGAGCTCTATGTCTTGGAAGGTATTATTTCAAGTATTTGAAATTGATGTCATTAATGCCTGGACCATGGTCTGGCATGTTGTAAGCATTCAGATGTTTGTTGACTCAGTGGATCAAGTCATGTTTGTCGATTCAATTCTTTCTTTCTCTCTAGCAAACTCCCAGGGACCTTGCCTGCCTCTCCTAAAGCCTCAGACCATTAATTCCCCCTTTTCCCTCTCGATTTCTGCTCCATCACTATATCCCCCTCCCCCTTCTACTTCAGAATTCTCTGCAGAGATAGTCCAGCAAGTCATCAATGTTCCACAGATGGGTACCATTGATTTAGGCTCCTGGGTAATTGCACATGTATGCTACCCTGCCCTTTGTTTTTTTCAGCGTAGAGCTCTACTGTTTTTCACTTCAAGTAGTTGTGCAAACTGTTGTTTCAACAATGAATTTCATTTTGTCTATTTTCAAGAAAAAACTTTTTTTCTTGATTACTGAGGTTACAGGCAAATGAATTATTACCTGAGTTTAGTTTGGATTCTTGGATTAAATACAAGCTTTGTTAAATTCAAATGTAATTATTGAAATTTACTTTTTCCCCGAATATTAAGATCAAGGATACATATGAAAACTATTTAAATATTTTACTTAACTTCTTGGTTTGCTCTGCATATTTTTTAAAATAAATTTTATTTATTTTAAAAACACCACCAATTTATTTTTTCCCCTGCTTCTGTGGGCTGGCTGGGAAATTCCTCAGCTGGTTTATCTGCCCTTCCTTTTTTTTTTTTAACATCTTCATTGGAGTATGATTGCTTCACAATGTTGTGTTAGTTTCGCTGTATAACAACATGATTCAACTATATGTATACATATATCCCCATATCCCTTCCCTCTTGCATCTCCCTCCCACATTCCCTATCCCAACCCTCTAGGTGGTCACAAAGCACAGAGCTGATCTCCCTGTGCTATGCAGTTGCTTCCCACTAGCTATCTATTTTACATTTGGTAGTGTATATATGTCAATGCTACTCTCTCACTTCGTCCCAACTTACCCTTCCCCCTCCCCATGTCCTCAAGTCCATTCTCTACTTCTGCGTCTTTATTCCCGTCCTGCCCCTAGGTTCATCAGAACCATTTTTTTTTCTTTTAGAGTCCATATATACATGTTAACATATGGTATTTGTTTTTCTCTCTCTGACTTATTTCACTATGTATGACAAACTCCAGGACCATCCACCTCACTACAAATAACTCAATTTCATTTCCTTTTATGGCTCAGTAATATTCCATTGTATATATGTGCCACATCTTCTTTATCCATTCATCTGTCAATGGACACCTAGGTTGCTTCCATTTCCTGGCTATTGTAAATAGAGCTTCAATGAACATTGTGCTACATGACTCTATTTGAACTACGGTTTTCTCAGGGTATATGCACACTAGTGGGATTGCTGGGTCATATGGTAGTTCTAATTATAGTTTTTTAAGGAACCTCCATACTGTTCTCCATAGTGGCTGTATCAATTTACATTCCCACCAACAGTGCAAGAGGGTTCCCTTTTCCTCATAACCTCTCCAGCATTTATTGTTTGTAGGGTTTTTTTTTTGTTTTTTTTTTGTTTGTTTGTTTTGCGGTATGCGGGCCTCTCACTATTGTGGCCTCTCCCGTTGAGGAGCACAGGCTCCGGATGCGCAGGCTCAGTGACCATAGCTCACGGGCCCAGCCGCTCCATGGCATGTGGGATCTTCCCGGACCGGGGCACGAACCTGTGTCCCCTGCATCGGCAGGCGGGCTCTCAACAACTGCGCCACCAGGGAAGCCCTGTTTGTAGGTTTTTTGATGATGGCCATTCTGACCAGTGTGAGGTGATACCTCATTGTGGTTTTGATTTGCATTTCTCTAATGATTAGTGATGTTGAGCATCCTTTCATGTGTTTGTTGGCACTCTTTATATCTTCTTTGGAGAAATGTCTATTTAGGTCTTCTGCCCATTTTTGGATTGGGTTGTTTGTTTTTTTGATATTGAGCTGCATGAGGTGCTTGTATATTTTGGAAATAAATCCTTTGTCAGTTTCTTCATTTGCAAAAATTTTCTCTGATTCTAAGGGTTGTCTTTCGTCTTCTTTATGGTTTCCTTGACTGTGCAAAAGCTTTTAAGTTTCATTAGATCCCATTTGTTTATTTTTGTTTTTATTTCCATTTCTCTAGGAGGTGGGTCAAAAAGGATCTTGCTGTGATTGATGTCATAGAGCATTCTGCCTATGTCTTCCTCTAAGAGTTTTATACGGTCTGGCCTTACATTTAGGTCTTTAATCCACTTGGAGTTTATTTTTGTATACGGTGTTAGGGAGCATTCTAATTTCATTCTTTCACATGTAGCTATCCAGTTTTCCCAGCACCACTTATTGAAGAGACTGTCTTTTCTCCATTGTATATTCTTGCCTCCTTTATCACAAATAAGGTGACCATATGTGTGTGGGTTAATCTCTGGGCTTTCTGTCCTGTCCACTGATCTATATTTCTATTTTTGTGCCAGTACCATACTCTCTTGATTACTGTAGCTTTGTAGTATAGTCAGAAGTCAGGGAGCCTGATTCCTCCAGCCCCATTTTCCTTTCTCAAGACTGCTTTGGCTATTTGGGGTCTTTTGCGTTTCCATACAAATTGTGAAATTTTTTGTTCTACTTGTGTGAGAAATGTCATTGGTAGTTTGACAGGGATTGCAATGAATCTGTAGATTGCTTTGGGTAATATAGTCATTTTCACAATGTTGATTCTTCCAATCCAAGAACATG
>NC_041223.1:58838438-58840461 GCF_002837175.3 Physeter macrocephalus | reverse complement strand
AGGATTCTCTATTTATAGTATCATGTCATCTGCAAACAGTGACAGCTTTACTTCTTCTTTTCTGATTTGGATTCCTTTTGTTTCTTTTTCTTCTCTGATTGCTGTGGCTAAAACTTCCAAAACTATGTTGAATAATAGCAGTAAGAGTGGGCAACCTTGTCTTGTTCCTGATCTTAGTGGAAATGGTTTCAGTTTTTCACCATTGAGAACAATGTTGGCTGTGGTTTTGCCATATATGGCCTGTATTATTTGGAGGTAGATTGCCTCTATGCCCACTTTCTGGAGAGTTTTTATCATAAATGGGTGTTGAATTTTGTTGAAAGCTTTTTCTGCATGTATTGAGATTGTCATATGGTTTTTATCCTTCAGTTTCTTAATATGGTGTATCACATTGATGGATTTACATGTGTTGAAGAATCCTTGCCTTCCTGGGATAATCCCACTTGATCATGGTGTGTGATCCTTTTTAATGTGCTGTTGGCTTCTGTTTGCTAGTATTTTGTTGAGGAGTTTTGCATCTCTGTTCATCAGTGATATTGGCCTGTAGTTTTCCTTTTTTGTGACGTCTTTGTCTGGTTTTGGTATCAGGGTGATAGTGGCCTCATAGAATGAGTTCGGGAGTGTTTCTCCCTCTGCTATATTTTGGAAGAATTTGAGAAGGATTGGGGTTAGCTCTTCTCTAAATGTTTGATAGAATTCACCTGTGAAGGCATCTGGTCCTGGGCTTTTGTTTGTTGGAAGATTTTTAATCACAGTCTCAATTTCAGTGCTTGTGATTGGTCTGTTTATATTTTCTATTTCTTCTGGTTCAATCTTGGAATGTTGTTCTTTTCTAACTGATCTGATCTTTATGATTTCTTTCCTTCTGCTAACTTTGGGGTTTTTTTTTTTTGGTTCTTCTTTCTCTAATTGCTTTAGGTGTAAGGTTAGGTTGTTTACTTGAGATTTTTCCTGTTTCTTGAGGTAGGATTGTATTGCTATTAACTTCCCTCTTAGAACTGTTTTTGTTGCATCCCATAGGTTTTGGGTCGCGTGTTTTCATTGTCATTTGTTTCTAGGTACTTTTTTATTTCCTCTTGATTTCTTCAGGATCTCTTGGTTATTTAGTAGCATATTGTTTAGCCTCCATGTGTTTGTATTTTTTACAGTTTTTTTCCTGTAATTGATATCTAGTGTCATAGCATTTTGGTCAGAAAAGATGCTTGATATATTTTCAGTTTTCTTAAATTTACCAAGGCTTGATTTGTGACCCAAGATGTGATCTATCCTGGAGAATGTTCCATGAGTACTTGAGAAGAAAGTGTATTCTGCCTTTTTTGGATGGAATGTCCTATAAATATCAATTAACTCCATCTTGTTTAATGTGTCATTTAAAGCTTGTGTTTCCTTATTTATTTTCATTTTGAATGATCTGTTCTTTGGTGTAAGTGGTGTGTTAAAGTCCCCTACTGTTCTTGTGTTACTGTAGATTTCCCCTTTTATTGCTGTTAGCATTTGCCTTATGTACTGAGGTGCTCTATGTTGGGTGCATAAATATTTACAGTTGTTATATCTTCTTCTTGGATTGATCCCTTGGTCATTATGCAGTGTCCTTCTTTGTCTCTTGTAACAGTCTTTATTTTAAAGTCTGTTTTGTCTGATATGAGAATTGCTACTCCAGCTTTCTTTTGGTTTCCATTTGCATGGAATATCTGTTTCCATCCCCTCACTTTCAGTCTGTATGTGTCCCTAGATCTGAAGTGGGTCTCTTGTATACAGCATATATATGTGTCTTGTTTTTGTATCCATTCAGTCAGTCCATGTCTTTTGGTTGGAGCATTTAATCCATTTACATTTAAGGTAATTATCGATACATATGTTCCTGTTACCATTTTCTTAATTGTTTTGAGTTTGTTATTGTAGGTCTTTTCCTTCTCTTGTGTTTCCTGCCTAGAGAAGTTCCTTTAGCATTTGTTGTAAAACTGGTTTGGTGGTGCTGAATTCTCTTAACTTTTGCTTGTCTGTAGAGGTTTTAATATCACCG
>NC_041223.1:58820908-58838334 GCF_002837175.3 Physeter macrocephalus | reverse complement strand
CTGGACTTGATTGACTATTTCCTTTCCCATATTAGGGAAATTTTCAACTATAATCTCTTCAAATATTTTCTCAGTCCCTTTCTTTTTCTCTTTTTCTTCTAGGACCCCTATAATTCAAATGTTGGTGCCTTTTATGTTGTCCTGAAGTCTCTGAGACTGTCCTCAATTCTTTTAATTCTTTTTTCCTTATTCTGCTCTGTGGAAGTTATTTCCACTATTTTATATTCCTGGTCACTTATCCGTTCTTCTGCCTCAGTTATTCTGCTCTTGATTCCTTCTAGATAACTTTTAATTTCATTTATTGTGTTGTTCATCATTGTTTGTTCGCTTTTTAGTTCTTCTAGGTCCTTGTTAAACGTTTCTTGTATTTTCTCCATTCTATTTCCAAGATTTTGGATCATCTTTACTATTGTTGCTCTGAATTCTTTTTCAGGTAGACTACCTATTTCCTCTTCGTTTGGTCTGGTGGATTTTTACCTTGCTCCTTCATTAGCTGCATATATTTCTGTCTTCTCATTTTGTTTAACTTATTGTGTTAAGGGTCTCCTTTTTGCAGTCTGCAGGTTTGTAGTTCCTGTTCTTTTTGGTGTCTGCCCCCATTGGGTGCGGTTGGTTCAGTGTTTTTTGTAGGTTTCCTGGTGGAAGGTACTGGTTCCTGTGTTCTGGTGGATGAGGCTGGATCTTGTCTTTCTGGTGGCCAGGGCCACGTCCGGTGGTGTGTTTTGGTGTGTCTGTGAACTTAGTATGATTTTTGGGAGCCTCTCTGCTAATGGTTGGGGTTGTGTTCCTTTCTTGCTAGTTGTTTGGCATGGGGTGTCCAGCACTGGAGCTTGCTGGCCGTTGGGTGGAGCTAAGTCTTAGCATTGAGACAGAGATCTCTGGGAGAGCTCTTGCCGATTGATATTATGTGGGGCCAGGTGGTCTGTTGTGGTCCAATGTCCTGATCTCGGCTCTCCCATCTCAGAGGATCAGGCCTGACACCAGGCTGGAGCACCAAAACCTTGTCAGCCACACGACTCAGAAGAAAAGTGTGGAGAAAAGAAAGAAAAAACAAATAAGTGAAAAAATAAAAATTTAAAAAAAGAGAGCAACCAAACCAATAAACAAATCCACCAATGATAACAAGCATTAAAAACTGTACTAAGATAAATGTAAAAATCAGAAACTAGTCAGTTGCATACAGCAAACCCCAAGTCTACAGTTGCTCCCAAAGTCCACCACCTCAATTTTGGGATGATTCGTTGTCTATTCAGGTATTCTACAGATGTAGATACCTCAAGTTGATTGTAGAGATTTAATCCACTGCTCCTGAGGCTGCACAGAGAAATTTCCCTTTCTCTTCTTTGTTTCCACAGCTTCTGGTGTTCAGCTTTGGTTTTGACCCCATGTCTGCATGTAGGTCACCCTCAGGCATCTGTTCCCACCCAGACTGGACAGGGTTAAAGCAGCAGCTGATTCGGGGGCTCTTGCTCATTCAGGCTTCGGGGAGGGAGGGGTATGGTAGTTACAGTTGGAATGTGGGGAGAGCCTGTGGCGGCAGAGGCTGGTGTGACGTGGCAAAAGCCTGAGGCCTGCTGTGTGTCTTCCCAGGGAAGTTGTCCCTGGATCACAGGACCCTAGCAGTAGTGGCGGGCTGCACAGGCTCCTGGGAGGGGTGTGTGGATAGTGACTTGTGCTCGCACACAGGCTTCTTGGTGGAGGAAGCAACAGCAGCCTTAGCGTCTCATGCCCATCTCTGGTGTCCGCGCTGATAGCCGCGGCTCACGCCCATCTCTGGAGCTTGTTTAGGCGGTGCTCTGAATTCCCTCTCCTCGCTCACCCCGAAACAGTGGTCTCTTGTCTCTTAGTCAGGTCCAGACTTTTGCCCCGACTCCCTCCCGGCTAGCTATGGCACACTAGCCCCCTTCAGGCTATGTTCACGCAGCCAACCCCAGTCCTCTCCCTGCGACCCGACCTCCGAAGCCCGAGCCTCAGCTCCCAGCCCCAACCCATCCCGGCGGGTGAGTAGACAAGCCTTTCAGGCTGGTGAGTGCTGGTCGGCACCGAAGTAAACAAGGACAAAGAATGAAGAGAAAGAGAAGAAGGCTTATATGTTTCTTACTTTTCTCCCCCACCGTGACCCTGCTCTCATCTGCCAGCAGGCAGAGTGTATCCTAAGAAAGCAAGCTGTGAAATATGAGCTCCACAGCTGCCTACACGGCCATCAGTTAGAGATTCATTTGTTTAAGGAGTACAATACTTCTGGAAAATTACTCCCTGGAAGATTTGCTTTTTCCAGTTTGTAAACCAAAGGTCCCCAGTTCAAACTTTGCAGCACCCAGATAGAGTATGATTAAAGCTTTAAGCTAAATGAAGCAACTGGGGAGGAATTCCTGACATTAACATTGTCAAGAATCTGTCTTAATTTTGGGCTTTAGCTCTTGCTGGCATGTTCCTCAACTCAACAGGTAGAATTTGATGATGTGAGATCCCAAGTTTTAGTGTATTCCTTTTCATAAAACAGAAGCTCTTTTAATCCCCCCCAAATTATAGATGGTTAACTTACTGGACATTCTGTCGGACATATGTGCCACTCTTTGGCTTATAAATTACAAGCCTGAATTTATAGGTCAGTATTCCATGCCAGACACAAAGAGGTGGTAGTGATAAGTTGTAAATTCCTATGATATTTCAGTTTTGTATGAGTGAGATAGCTATGATTCTTGCCCTCAAAGTTTGCAGTCTAGCAGGAATATTACATATTAAATATATCTTTATATCAGTGTTTAATTACAGCCATGATCTAAAGATTATGGACCCATTTACTGATCAGTTATTCTATCTAAACTGTTTAAAGCTACTTGCACTGATCACTTCAGAGAGACGAGATGGACTTATACCAAGGTTTATGTATACTTGTAAGGGATTTCATTGGTCTGTTCACCACTTTTAACATGGCTATACTCATCGTACATTTCAGAAGTATAAACTCACTAATGCTCTACATCTATCAGAGCTCTGGTTGAGAGAAACTGTATTTAAGAGTGATTGAGTTAAAAAATATGCTCTTTATCCTCCTTTAGATACTCTGTCCTAGATGAAATCAATACAATAGGTTGCTGCCTGTGTGGACTGCGTTTTATTGCTCACCTTCCCCTGTGGAGTTTGTATTGATTTGCACTTCGACACAATGCCATTAACTTATGTTGAAGGATGTTTCAGTAAAAAGCCTGATGAAATGCATTGCTATGCATATTGTAAGGGTGTTGTCCATTTCTTTTATACCTTGTTCTGTAGGAAAGCCTAGGGGGATTTTCCTTCAGGGTGTACAGACAAGTATTTGTGCTGCTTCCTAGTAACTAGTTTGTCTTTATTTCATTATCTATGTGAATTAAACAACTACAACTACTTTCTGTCTTCTCATTTGATGCTAGAAATTTAAAGTTTGTGGCTTATGTCCAGCAAATATATCCTATTTCAAGGCGTGCATTAAAACAAACACCTCTCTCCTTTTGTTTGTTTTTTCCTTACTTTGTTTCTCCCATCTAAAATTTACCTTATCTTGCAGTTTGGTACATATCTTAGTAAGCCATCTTAAACTATTTACGTAACAAAGAGGGGTATAAAAAGTAAATCTGATGAATAGCTAAGCATTTGGCTTAGTAGCGTTTATTGTAAAATAATTCCATTCTACACTAATCCATGTTGTCTACTTTATCATATATTTAATACTTTACATATACTAAACTCTGTTCTGGGGAGTTCATTTTATTTTGTTCATTCACAATACCGTATTTACTCAGAAATTCTACTGCTTGAAATTCATCCTAGGAAAACAAGGATAAGCACAAAGATTTAACTATAAAAATAACCATTGTGTCATTTTTTTATAATAGTAAAAATTGGGAAACAACCTAAATATCTAGATATAAAAGGGTAAACTGAGCAAACTGAAGTGTAGTACTGTAATGGAATACTTGCAAGCAAGATAACGTTATAGTTTATTTATTGACATGTTCACAATTTATTAAATGGGATAAAGCAAAGAGTATGTACATATGATCATATTTATGTAAATACATATTTAACTGAAATACTCTCCTTAACTGTTTAGGGAGCCAATAATGGCTTTTCAATAAATAGTTCCCAACATTTACTACATGACCATGGAGCACCTTCCTACAAACACTAGTAAAATGTTTTTCTCACCTTGGGCTCCTTCCTCATTGATATTTCCAAGAATACCTAGGGCTGTTTTCTCAAGTCGAAAGGACCCATCCTACTTTTCCTAGCCATGTTGCAAGAGCTAGAATTGAGAAGCTCTTCCTTGAGGGTGAAGGACTGTACAATAGCACTGAATGCTGGTTGCTTTACTAGGTTTCCAACAAGGCAGATGTTGCCCGTGTGATTCGTCAGCCTGAAATGATATAGTTAGGGTCAAGCCTGCTCTTTCACTGCCCCCTCTTCTGGCTCACATTCCTGCCCAGCCCAATGATCCTTGGGTTGTGAGGGAGGAAAATTCTTTGTTCAGTGTTCTTTTCTTCAGCCAGAAATACCAATAGGAAGGTTGGCTGTGCTCACAAACTCATGATTCTTCTAACGTTCACTCATAACCCTGTTTCCAAGGCAAGTATACGGTAGCTGGGTCCAGAGGGTTTTACAAGTTGTCACAAACCAACCCTAGAATCAGCTCAGCACTCTTGTCCAGGTCTTAATTCCTGTCTCTCAGGAGAAGTCATATTTCTTCAAGTGGAAACCACCACTATCTTACCCACACACATACTTAGAAAAAGATGTGGAGTGGTATATATCACAATAACATTGTATGATTTCAATCTTAATTTTGCTTATCTATGTATTTTAATTTTTCTACACAATCATACATTACTAAATAAAATCTCCCAGTACATCTGAATCCATTTGCTTCTTAAAATTTAAAAATCTTTTTATTGTAGAAACTTTCAAATATACACAAAAATTGAGAACATAGTACTGTATAATGAACTGCAATGTACTCATCACATGGAGACAAAAATCATTTATTTTCATCATTTTTTATCACTACTACCCCCAACATTTTATTTTGCTGAGACATTTTAAAAGCAAATTCAAGATATCATGTCATTTTACCTATAAATACTTTCATATTCATTTGTAACCACAAAGGCATTTTTAACATACTCATTCTGTCATTATCATGCCTTATTGTAATTCCTTAATGTCATCTGATATCCAGTCTATATTCAAATTTTCTTGTTTCTTGAAGTTGAATCCTTACAGTTGGTTTATTCAAATCAGGAATCAATTGTGTTTCACATATTGTATTCGTATTTTATGTCTCTTAAGTCCCTTTCATGCTGTAATAGTCTCTTCCCCCACCCTTTTTATTTGCCATTGATTTGTTAGAAACTAGATCATTTGTCCTTTAGTATGTCCGACATTTTGGAATTCGGTTGTTTGCTTCCTTCTTGACTTGATTAGCTTAAAATTTTTTTTTTTTTTTTTACTCCATGTGTTTCCAATAAACGGATGGTTAGAATATAAATGTTCAATTACATTTAGGTTCTTTTTAAGGCAAAAATAATTCATAGTCAGTAATTCATTGTTACTGCATCTTATTATTAGACGATACTGTCTAACTGTTGGTAATGCTAAGACTGATCATTGGGTTTGTTTTACCTCTTTATGAATATATTTAGGTTTTATCACAGTAGTTCGTGCACATGATTTAAATATAAAATCGCAGAAAGGTTTATATGGCTCTACCCTCCCTGACTTCTGCTCTACCCTCCACTATTCCCAGTTCCAAATTTCCATTTTTAATTCTTCTTGTCACTACGTCTGGACCTCCAAATAATATGCTTTTACTTTTCTTTCTTGATTTATCAACTTTAGACATAATCTATTCTAGCAGGAGTTCAATAGACAAGGCCTTAACTCATTCATACCACCTCTCCATCTTATGCCTCCTCTCTTCCTAATATAGTTATTATTTTCAGTTCATCTGTTTTTTTTACATTTGTTACTATAAAAAATTCAGTTTCACTCAGTTTCTTTTTGCTTTTTTTGCTCTATCAATTTTAGACAGAATTACAAACTCTCTGCATTTAAAGATGAAGTTACTAGCTTACCTCTTCTTTCCTCTATCTCTCCTTTACTCAAGTTTCCTTCCTCTTGCACCTTCCTCTTCTGATGGGGAGAAATGACATTTTTCTTGAAATCAGTTAAAATTTGCTTTAGAAAGAAAGTTCTGTGTTCCCAGTCAGTTGTAAAATATCACTATTAAGGCTGTGGAGCAGGGTAAAGATGGCGGAGGGAGAGCTGTCCCAGGCATCCTCATGGACTGAAGTGTCCCTCAGAGGAATGGCCAACATCAAGTCTTGGCCTCATTCTCAGCCTAAAGTTCTTTCTTAAGGGATGAAAGAATCTTGTGTTGCACTTAAACTTGGCAGAAGAGTGGGAAACTTGGTCACAGTTACATTTAGTTATTTATTTATTCATTAATTCATTCAAACATTGCTGTGGATTCAGCAGCAGTCCATTCAGGAATTTGCTGCTAGTTAGCTATTCTGGGGGCTTGCTTAAAGTTTAATGGAAAAAATAATAATAACTGATATAAAAGAAGAATAGAAAGAAATGTCCATTTCACCTTACAGAAGTAGAGAATATCTTCCTAACTGTACTGAAATTCATGATGCCATGAAACTTAAATGTATTTCACTCCTTAAATGTATGAAAAATCTATAACAATATGTAGAATGTAACACATGATAGTTAAAATCTTTAGCAATTAAAATTATCCTCTCCCATAAGTAAAAGATAAATAACAACAAGAAAATAAATGAGTACAGAAGATCAGATTAGAAGATACATGATAGAAGAAATGCAACAGTCCTAAAAATCTAAAATTCAGATATTTGTAGATACATGAAAAAATGATTTTTTTTAAATTGGAATGGGATTTATTGGTACATATATGAATATTTTTAAATGTAATTTCTTATATTTTAAAGGAGACCAAATTACTCAGTTTTCTGTTTGGGCCATTTTATTAGGAATTCAACTTGACAAAGACTTGAAGACATTTGCTTTAAATCCCTTGCTTTCCGGGCTCCTGTTCTTTACAACCTCAGAGTCTTAAACCTTCAAGGTATAGTTTTCAGAAACTATTAAATCCTTTTATCTTCTGATATTTAACAATTCCCTCTTCTTTCAGTAACAAATCATCCCCAAACTCAGCAAGCATAAAATAACAACAGTGGGACGGCTAATCTCTGCTTCGTGGTGTCAGGGCCTCAGCTAGAAAGACTGGAAGGATGGGGTTTGAAATCATCAGAAGACATCTTCACTCACATCTGGCAGTTGATGGTGTAGCATGGCTGGGACCTCAACTGGGCTGTGGGCTGGCATTTATGCGTGGGCTTTCCATATGGTGTTTTATGTGGGGCCAGTTTGGGCTTCCACACAGGGATGGTAGCTGGATTCTAAGAGCAAGTATTTTAAGAGGACCAGGTAGAAGCTATATCACATTTTATGACCTAATCTCAAGGGTCATATAGTGTCTCTTCTGCTACAATTACAAGGGGAGGAAGTACTGACCCTACCTCGTTTTTTTGTGTTGTTGCTGTTTTTAATTTTAAAAAAAATTAATTAATTTTTATTGGAGTATAGTTGCTTTACAACATCGTGTTAGCTTCTACTGCACAGAAAAAGGAATCAGCCATACATATACATTTATCCCCTCCTTTTTGGATTTCCCTCCCATTTAGGACACCACAGTGCATTAAGTAGAGTTCTGTGTGCTATACAGTATGTTCCCCTCAGTTTTCTATTTTATACATAGTATCAATAGTGAATATGTTTCAATCCCAATCTCCCAATTCTTCCCACCCCACCCTTTTCCCCCTTGGTATCTGTACATTTGTTCTCTATGTCTTTGTCTCTATTTCTGCTTTGCAAGTAAGGTCATCTATACCATTTTTCTAGATTCTACATATATGTGTTAATATATGATATTTGTTTTTCTCTTTCTGACTTACTTCACTCTATATGCCACTCTCTAGGTCCATCCACACCTCTACAAATGACCCAATTTTGTTCCTTTTTATGGATGAGTAATATTCCATTGTATATATGTACCACATCTTCTTTATCCATTCCTCTTTTGATGGACATTAGGTTGCTTCCATGTCCTAGTGCTGCTATGAACATTGGGGTGCATGTGTCTTTTTGAATTATGGTTTTCTCTGTGTGTATGCCCAGCAAAAATGATGTTTTTAGACCATACAAAATTGAATTATAGGAAAGATTAATATCTGCCTAGAAATATGAGAAAATGGCATTCTTTTGTAATGCTAATTAGATTAGCAAATAATCATTATAATAAAAATGCACCTAAATACTACCTAGCAACCTTACCTTGGGAAAGCTGGCAAGTAGAAATAATTTATTGGTATACCTGTATTTTTATATAAGAATATATATTTTGCTTCCCTATGTGTTGGATAAAAGAAACCTCAAATAATAACAATATTAACAAGAAGAATGTCCATTAAAAAGGAAAAGATAATCAAGAAGAGGAAAGTACATTTCTGAATGCTGTTGTTCCACACAGAATGTTCTCATTTAGAGCTTCCCCTCCTCAGTGAATTACTACACATTTCCTGAACTAATAGTGTTGGAGGAGATCATTGAGAGGATATGACTGTCAGTTCACTGGTGAGCTGGACCCAGACAATACGAGGCTCCTCACCCCTTTCCTTGGAATGTAACTTCTGTCCCCCTTTCCCACAGTGGGAGCCATTTTCAGGGACGTAGTCTTGAGATAGCAATGTGATGTTGAGACCATCTGGACTGAATACATGACTGAATCCCATTAAGGGCTCTATATAAACATTTTAGATTCTTAAGGGCTGGTGTGGAGATGAACTCACCTTGTAGCTGCCCAAGAGAAGCCTCCTAAGTAAGTTCCCTTACTTATTAAACCCGCCACCTACCAATCTGCTGTGCTCTGCCTCTTTCCTTGGTCTCTCCTTGCCCTTGGTGTTTTGGGGGCCGGTTTCAGATTTCAGTAGGAAAAATCCCAAGTTTTCACACCAAAAAATGGTAATAATTAAACTGTGTTCTCATTTGTCTTGTAGGTTTACATTGATATTTTCTCTGGAATCTCAGGAAAAAAAAGAGATAATTAAGCACATTCCACAGCAGAAACTGAAGAGTGACTATTCCTTAGATGATATTAAATATGTTGGTGCAGGCAACTGAAAATGCTATTTTGGCTTGGAATGTGAGAACGTTAGGAGTGTGTTGAGTTTTGTTGGTCATCACAACCTGGCTGTGCTTGGGAAAAGATACCCATTTCAGTTAGAACTGGCCTGATTGTATCTGGCTAAGAAATATACATATATATTATAAGGAATATATTCCTTAGGAATGTACATATATAAACATATATATACATATGTTATATACATGTTTATATACATATACTCTGTAGCCAAACATGTGTATATATGTGTATTCCTTATATTCATTTATATATAGATAGATATAGTCCATGGCCAAATGCAATCAGGCTGTATGTATATATTTTTTTCTGGCTAGTGTGTAAGAGTGACCATTGCACTGTCAGCATTTTAATTGCCTTCTATTTTTCCCTTCCTTTATCTCAATGTTCTTTAATGTTTACCATGGTAGATATTTTATTATTTTACACATATATTTAAAAAATTAAGTTCTGACTTCCTCTAACTTACCTTTCTCAACTTTCCTATACAGAGTAACCATGAAAGATTCAAGAATACTGAGATAAAGTCTGGTGGGAAAAGCAAGGCCTGATGTGGTTACAATATTGAGAGTGAATCAGCACAGCAGTGTTTGAATTCTAATGAGGAAAGTCTTGGCTAATGCTCATCTATTTGCCAATATACAGAATGGAATTTTAAAAAAATGTTCCTTTCTCTATTATGGTCGATTGCATTTATCAAATCACCAATTTGTGGGTAGACTGTGATTAGAATAGCTGTTCTTACAATTTTTAGCATTTATCACAATTTGCAAGAATATACTTATATATCTTTACACAGGTGTAAAACTCTCTTGCTGAACAGTGAAGTCCCTGAAGGCAGGGTCTAAACCTGTTTTGTTCATCCATGAATCTATAACACGTGGCATATAAGGGCGTTTTGTAAATATTGACCATTGAATGAATAAACAAATGAGAGGAAATACTACTAGTAATTGTAGGTGAAGATTAGTGTCTGTCACCAGCTTCTGACATTGAATTCTCAACTTATTCTTCCTGCTTTGATTGCAGAGAAACAGACTGGTAGTTATCAGAGATCAATGCCCTGCTAAACCTTCTGTCACTTCATTCTGATAGCTTACTAGTAGGAAGAACTAGTAGTGGGTTCTTGTAGCTTAAAGGGAAGTAGAGAAAGGGAAGTAAAAGAAATCTGGGGCAGGTAATTGGAATTGCTTTAAACAAAAAACTATTATATACAAAAGATTATGTTAAAAATAGGAAGTTTTTCTGTTTTTAATATGTCTAGAAAATGTAAAGCAACTATGTGATTTGAAAAAATTGTAAAAGTATGGTGTTGATTATACCAAAGATGTGAAGTTTAATAGTAGTAATTATTTCAATGTTTCTCAAGACATGATTGCAAGATATGAATGTACCATAGGGCTTGAGAATAACTAATGAGCAAACATTTACTTAAAAGTTAAATTTATCATTTAAAAAATGGAAGTAATGACCTTGAGCATAGTATGATTTTTGCTGGTTTGAAGATACCATAAAGCCTCATTAATTCAGATTCTATTTAATTTGGAATTTGTGATCATTTGCCAAGGCTGACATTTCCATTTGTGTTATCTTGAAGAGAGTTTTAACTGACTAGATGAATAGCTTACAGAAGATGGTGGTGTTTAACCTTTATGAAAGAGACAACATAATTTTAGAAGATTCTAGAACATTGTTTATATGCAAATGCATGCTATTATTTGAATTGATTTGTGTCTATTTATTAAAGCAAGCCTAGAATAATTTGTTTTTACAAATACAGCTTTAGTTACTCTAGCATACATATAATAATTCCAACTAATTATTAAAGACAGTAAACTGGAGATGCTTATGATTCATTTACCTATTAAACAAGTATTTATTGGGTGTAATCATGTGTAAGGCCATTTGAAGGGTGCAGAGACAGACATAATCCCTCCTCTTGTGGAGTTTATGGTCTAGTGCAATGTTTTTAAAACTTGTTTGATTGAATAGCTGTATTAGAATAATATTTGAGAAGGAACAATTAACATACGTATATTTATTTATAAATTGCATGCATGTACTATTTCACTAATATACTAAGTGTATAAAATAACTCAAGAATAAATTTTGATGGGATGAGATTAAAAGAAACATAAATAACAGTTTTAATAATAGAACCTCAGGTGCATCGCTTGTGTCACCTGCTACCCATGTGGGAAATTCTGCCTAGTAGGTGAGATAGACATCAAATCAATAGAAAGAAAAATGTTTGTATACTAATAAATATAACGAATTCTGTGAAGAAAAATATAATATTATGGGAAGAGAAAAAAAAGGGAGATCTAAGTTACACATCAAGATCGGAAAGACTATTCTGAGGAGGTGGCATTTGAGCAGAGGTCTGAATTAATCAGGTCAAGTATGGTGGGCAGAGCATTCCAGGATGAGAGTAACACAAGCTCAGATTTCTTGTATTAGGAAAGAGTTTAGTACTTTTGAGGAGCTGAAAGAAGCCAGTTCGGCTGGAGTGCAAGGACTGCAAGGGTCTGTGGCAAATAAATGAGGTTAAAGATAATGGAGGACCTATAATAAGAAATTCGGATATTTATCTCAGTTCACAGACAAAATTTTGAAGGGTTTTAGGCAGGGGATTGTCATAATCTGATTTACGTTTTAGAAATAGATGTTGGGGTGATTTCTCCTTGAGAAACTGAGTGGTTGGTGCCACATTTTTTGAGATGGCAAAGAGTGGGGGAGGAATGTCCTCGGGGAGTATAGTTCTACTTTGCACATGAGATGTTATACTCATTAGACTAATGATGGCTGTCATAACAACTAAACGCCAAATTTCACTGGCTTAGAAACATAGAATGTTGGTTTCCTGGTGGCTTTTGTCTGTCCACTGATTCAAGAATTTAGGCTTTTCTTTTCCACTTAGAGGAGAACCTTTAACATTTCTTTTAAGGTAGGTTTAGTATTGATGAACTCTTTTAGATCTTGCTTGTCTGAGAAGTTCTTTATCTCTTCAATTTTGAATAATAATCCTGCTGGGTGGTGTACCCTAAGTTCTTTTCCTTTAAGCACTTTAAATTTATTAAAGTGCTTCAAGTTTCTGACCTACAAAGTTTCTGCGGAAAAAATCAGCTGATAGCCTTATGGAGCGTTCCCTTGTATGTGACTCTTTGTTTTTCTCTTTCTGCCTTTAGCATTCTCTATCTTTAACTTTGCTACTTTAATTATGATATGTCTTGGTATGGGTCTGTTTGGGTTCCTCTTGCTTGGGACCCTCTGTGCTTCTTATACTTAGATATCTGTTTCTTTCTTCTGATTCAGAAAGTTTTCAGACATAACTTTCATCAGGTACATTTTCTACCCCTTTCTCTTTGTCTTCTCCTTCTGGGACCCCTATAATGCAATTGTTGGTATGCTTGATGTTGTCCCAGAGATTCCTTAACCTGTTATTATTTTTTTAATTTGTTTTTCTTTTTGCTGTTCTGGTTCGGTGATTTCCATCACTCTGTCTTCCAGATCACTTATGCATTCTTCTGTATCACCTAGTCTGCTGTTAATTCCTTCTAGTGTGTTTTTCATTTCAGTCATTTTATTCTTCAGCTCTGACTGGTTCTTTTGTATATTTTCTAGTTCCTGGTTACAATTCTCACTATGCTCATCTTTTCTTTCCCCTAATTCGGTTAGCACTCTTATTACTAATACTTTGAACTCTTATCTGGCAAGTTATTTATTTCTGTTTCATTAGGTTTTTTTCAGGAGTTTTCTCTTGTTGTTTCAGTTGAAACAAATTCCTCTGTCTTCTTATTTTGCTTAACTTTCTCTGTCTTTATGAAATCAGTTACCTATTTCAGTCTTGATTGGATGTCCTTATATGGGAGTGTCCCTATACAGTCTGCGTGTGCCCAGTGGCTTTGGTGGCAGAACTGGATCTGATGTGAGCATGAGTCACATCTTTCCCCAGGGTGTGCTGTCAGCTATCACCTTGGTAGGAGGTGGGGCTGGAGATGGAGGAGCTAGAACCAGAGCAAATTGTGACCCAGGGCTTCTCCTCTGCTCAGTGGCCAACACTACCCTATTGGGGGTGGAGTTGGGTCCCAAGTTGCTGGAACAGAAGCCCTGAGGGTCGGGTCCAACTTGGCTCTGTTCCCTCTAAGTGTGTGCTCTTCCCCTTCCCAGCTCCAGAACCCTCACCCCAGAGGGGAGCAGTGCTGGAGCAAGAAGGCCTGCAGTGGGGCTTGATGTTAGTCTGGGAGTAAGCTGTGCTGGTTCTGGCTGCAGTCGGAGTCCAGGTCTGCTTCTGATGGACTGCCTTTACCCTCACCAGTAAGGACTGCCCTACTTCCACCCCCATTCAGATGCTATTTCTGGGCTGGACTGGCTCCCACCCCTCTCAGTTGAGCATTCCCCTCACCCATGGCAGCCCTATTGTAGAGCTGCGTTGCAGAGCAAGTGGGGCAGAGTCAGCACGTGACTCAGGCTGGGGTGTGCACCAGAGCAGTAATGGGAAACTGGCCGAAGTCCCATGCAGTTTCAGTCTGTTCTCTACATCTTGTTTCAGGAGTAAGCAAGCAACTATGTGCTCTTTAGGAGTGGAGTCTAGGTTTCTTACGGCCCTCTTTCTCATCTCACTTGTTTTCTAAGCAGCCTAGGGGGACTTGTCTTCCCTATGTTGGACCCCAAGGCTGGGGTGCTCAATATGTGGCTCAAACTGCTCATTCCCCAAGGAGGATATCCACCTGTGTATTCTCCCCTTTCCTCTAAGTCCCCTCCCAAGGGCACAGGTCCTGACCTGATCTCTCCTCTTCCCTACCTACCCAATTCCGTGTGGATCTTTCTACAGTCTTGGTTGTACAAGAGTCTTTCTACCAGCCTCTGGTTAGTTTTCAGTGAGAACTGCTCCACATGTAGATGTATTTTTCATGTGTTCATGGAGAGAGATAAGTTCTGTGCCCTCCTACTCCGTCATCTTGGCCTGAATCCTAGTTTATATGTTTTTGAATTCATATTTCTTATTACAATTTGTCAAAGAGAACATACTTTTCCATATACTATGAGATATAGTTTTTAACTATTATATTAACCATCTTTTAAAGGTTTATGTTTTAAAAAGTACCCTAGGGGGGAGACCTTCAAGATGGCAGAGGTGTAAGATGTGGAGATAACCTTCCTCCCCACAAATACATCAGAAATACATCTACATGTGGAACAACTCCTACAGAACACCTACTGAATGCCTGCAGGAGACCTCAGACTTCCCAAAAGCCATGTGGCTGACAGGGTCTTGGTGCTTTGGCCGGGTGTCAGGCCTGTGCCTCTGAGGTGGGAGAGCCAAGTTCAGGACACTGGTCCACCAGAGACCTCCCAGCTCCACATAATATCAAACAGTGAAAGCTCTCCCAGAGATAGGAACACAACCCCAACCATTAGCAGAGAGGCTACCTAAAATCATACTAAGTTCACAGACACCCCAAAACACACCACTGGACGTGGTCCTGCCCACCAGAAAGACAAGATCCAGCCTCATCCCCCAGAACACAGGCACCAGTCCCCTCCACCAGGAAGCCTACACAACACACTGAACCAACCTTAGCCACTGGAGGCAGACACCAAAACAACAGGAACTACGAACCTGCAGCCTGCAAACAGGAGACCCCAAACACAGTAAGTTAAACAAAATGAGGACACAGAGAAACACACAGCAGATGAGGGAGCAAGGTAAAAACCCACCAGACCAAACAAATGAAGAGGAAATAGGCAGTCTACCTGAAAAAGAATTCAGAGTAATGATAGTAAAGATGATCCAAAATCTTGGAAATAGAGTGGAGAAAATACAAGAAACGTTTAACAAGGACCTAGAAGAAGTAAAGAGCAAACAAACAATGATGAACAACACAATAAATGATATTAAAAATTCTCTAGAAGGACTCAAGAGCAGAATAACTGAGGCAGAAGAACGGGTAAGTGACCTGGAAGATAAAATAGTGGAAATAACTCCCACAGAGCAGAATAAAGAAACAAGAATGAAAAGAATTAAGGGCAGTCTAAGAGACCTCTGGGACAACATTAAGGGCACCAACATTCGAATTATAGGGGTCCCAAAAGAAGAAGAGAAAAAGAAAGGGTCTGAGAAAATATTTGAAGAGATTATAGTTGAAAACTTCCCTAATAGGGGAAAAGAAATAGTTAATCAAGTCCAGGAAGTGCAGCGAGTCCCATAAAGGATAAATCCAAGGAGAAACATGCCAAGACACATATTAATCAAGCTATCAAAAATTAAATAGAAAGAACAAATATTAAAAGAAGGAAGGGAAAAACAACAAATAACATACAAGGGAATCCCCATAAGGTTAACAGCTGATCTTTCAGCAGAAACTCTGCAAGCCAGAAGGGAGTGGCAGGACATATTTAAAGTGATGAAAGGGCAGAAGCTACAACCAAGATTACTCTACCCAGCAAGGATCTCATTCAGATTTGGTGGAGAGCTTAAAACCTTTACAGACAAGCAAAAGCTAAGAGAATTCAGCACCACCAAACCAGCTCTACAACAAATGCTAAAGGAACTTCTCTAGGCAGGAAACACAAGAGGAGGAAAAGACCTACAATAACAAACCAAAAACAATTAAGGAAATGGTAATAAGAACATACATATCGATAATTATCTTCAATGTAAATGGATTAAATGCTCCAACCAAAAGAGATAGCAAAGATCAATAAAACTAAAAGCTGGTTCTCTGAGAAGGTAAACAAAATTGATAAACCATTAACCAGACTCATAAGAAAAAAAGGGAGAAGACACAAATCAATAGAATTAGAAACGAAAAAGGAGAAGTAACAACTGACACTGCAGAAATACAAAGAATCATGAGAGATTACTGCAAGCAACTATATGCCAATAAAATAGACAACCTGGAACAAATGGACACATTCTTAGAAAAGAACAACCTTCTGAGACTGAACCAGGAAGAAATAGAAAATATGAACAGACCAATCACAAGCACTGAAATTGAGACTGTGATTAAAAATCTTCCAACAAACAAAAGCCCAAGACCACATGCCTTCACAGGCGAATTCTATCAAACATTTAGAGAAGGGCTAACCCTGATCCTTCTCAAACTCTTAAAAAGTATAGCAGAGTAAGGAACACTCCCAAACTCATTCTACGAGGCCACCATCACCCTGATACCAAAACCAGACAAAGATGTCACAAAGAAGGAAAACTACAGGCCAATATCACTGATGAACATAGAGGCAAATATCCTCAACAAAATACTAGCAAACAGAATCCAACACCATGCGGGGCTTCCCTGGTGGCACAGTGGTTGAGAATCCACCTGCTGATGCAGGGGACACGGGTTCGTGCCCCGGTCCGGGAAGATTCCACATGCCACGGAGCAGCTAGGCCCGTGAGCCATGGCCACTGAGCCTGCACGTCCGGAGCCTGTGCTCCGCAACAGGAGAGGCCCACGTACCACAAAAAAAAAAAAAAAAAAAAGAATCCAACAGCACATTAAAAGGATCATACAGCATGATCAAGTGGGGTTTACCTCAGGAATGAAAGGATTTTTCAATACGCAATCAATCAATGTGATAAACCATATTAACAAATTGAAGGAGAAAAACCATATGATCATCTCAATAGATGAAGAAAAAGCTTTTGACAAAATTCAACACCCATTTATGATAAAAACCCTCCAGAAAGTAGGCATAGAGGGAACTCACCCCAATATAATATAGGCCGTATATGACAACCCCACAGCCAACATCGTTCTCAATGGTGAAAAACTGAAACCATTTCCTCTAAGATCAGGAGCAAGACAAGGTTGCCCACTCTCACCACTATTATTCAACGTAATTTTGGAAGTTTTAGCCACAGCAATCATAGAACAAAAAGAAATAAAAGGAATCTGAATCAGAATAGAAGAAGTAAAGCTGTCACTGTTTGCAGATGACATGATACTATACATAGAGAATCCTAAAGATGCTACCAGAAAACTACTAGAGCTAATCAATGAATTTGGTAAAGTAGCAGGATACAAAACTAATGCACAGAAATCTCTTGCATTCCTATACACTAATGATGAAAAATCTGAAAGAGGAATTAAGGAAACACTCCCATTTACCATTGCAACAAAAAGAATAAAATACCTAGGAATAAACCTACCTAAGG
>NC_041223.1:58775682-58820894 GCF_002837175.3 Physeter macrocephalus | reverse complement strand
AAGAAATGAAAGATGATACAAACAGATGGAGAGAGATACCACGTTCTTGGATTGGAGGAATCAACATTGTGAAAATGACTATACTACTCAAAGCAATCTACAGATTCAATGCAATCCCGATCAAACTACAAATGACATTTTTCACAGAAGTAGAACAAAGAATTTCACAATTTGTATGGAAACAGAAAAGACCCCAAATAGCCAAAGCAATCTTGAGAAAGAAAAACGGAGCTGGAGGAATCAGGCTCCCTGACTTCAGACTATACTACAAAGCTACAGTTATCAAGACACTATGGTCCTGGCACAAAAACAGAAATATAGATCAATGGGCAGGAGAGAAATCCCAGAGATTAACCCACACATATCTTATTTTTAATAAAGGAGGCAAGAATATACAATGGAGAAAAGACAGCCTCTTCAATAAATGGTGCTGGGAAAACTGGACAACCACATGTAAAAGAATGAAAGTAGAACACTCCCTAACACCATACACAAAAATAAACTCCAAGTGGATTAAAGACCTAAATGTAAGGCCAGACACTATAAAACTCTTAGAGGAAAACATAGGCAGAACACTCTATGGCATATATCGGAGCAAGATCCTTTTTGACCCACTTCCTAGAGAAATGGAAGTAGAAACAAATATAAACAAATGGGACCTAATGAAACTTAAAATCTTTTGCACAGCAAAGGAAACCATAAGGAAGATGAAAAGACAGCCCTCAGAATGGGAGAAAATACTTGCAGATGAAGCAACTGACAAAGGACTAATCTCCAAAATTTGCAGCTCCAAACAAGCAGCTCATGCAGCTCAGTATCAAAAAAACAAACAACTCAATCCAAAAATGGGCAGAAGACCTAAATAGACATTTCTCCAAAGAAGATATACAGATTGCCAACAAACACATGAAAGGATGCTCAACATCACTAATCATTAGAGAAATGCAAATCAGAACTACAATGAGGTATCACCTCACACCAGTCAATGGCCATCATCAAAAAATCTACAAAAAGTAAATGCTGGAGAGGATGTGGAGAAAAGGGAACCCTCTTGCACTGTTGGTGGGAATGTAAGTTGATACAGCCACTATGGAGAACAGTATGGAGGTTCCTTAAAAAACTCCAAATAGAATTACTATATGATCCAGTAATCCCACTACTGGGCATATACTCTGAGAAAAACATAATTCAAAAAGAGTCATGTAGCACAATGGTCATTGCAGCACTATTTACAATAGGCAGGACATGGAAGCAACCTAAGTGTCCATCGACAGATGAATGGATAAAGAAGATGTGGCACAAATATACAATGGAATATTACTGAGCCATAAAAAGAAACGAAATTGAGTTATTTGTAGTGAGGTGGTTGGACCGGGAGTCTGTCATACATAATGAAATAAGTCAGAAAGAGAAAAATAAATACCATATGCTAACACATATATATGAATCTAAAAAAAAAAAGGTTATGAAGAACCTAGGGGCAAGACAGGAAAAAAGATGCAGAAGTAGAGAATGGACTTGAGGATGCGGGGAGGGGGAAGGGTAAGCTGAGACGAAGTGAGAGAGTGGCATGGACTTATATATACTACTAAATGTAAAATAGATAGCTAATGGGAAGCAGCTGCATATCACAGGGAGATCAGCTCGGTGCTTTGTGACCCCCTAGAGGGATGGGATACAGAGGGTGGGAGGGAGACGAAAGAGGGAGGGGATATATGTATACGTATAGCTGATTCACTTTGTTATACAGCAGAAACCAACACAGCAGTGTAAAATAATTATATGCCAATAAAGATGTTAAGGAAAAAAAAGTACCTTAGCATTCATTGTAGACCATAGGCATTAATTTTTAGATTTCATTTTTAAATTAATGAAATTTAACATTTTAATATTGCAATAATCACCTTGACTTTAGTTATCAGTTTCTACCCAAGTTTATGGGATTGTTTTGGGTGCTGAAAAATAAACACAAAGGAAATGTAATCCATAGAGGCATAAGAGATGAATAAAAGTAAATAGATCTTTAATTAAACCATCAATTTAATTGAATTTGGTAGAATATCAATACATTATTTGCTAAAATATAGATCATACTGAGATAAATTTAGAGCAGGGGTTAGTAAACTCCAGCCTGTGGGTCAAATTCAGTGTGACACCTGTTTGTACAATTTGCAAGCTAAGAATATTTTTTACCTTTAAAAATAGCTCAAAAAATTTACAAGAAGAATATTTTTGACATCAAAATTTTATGAAACTCCAATTTCAGTCTTAATAAATAAAGGTTTATTGGAACACAGGTGCTTCATTCAGTTATGTACAGTCCGTGGCTGCTTTTATGCTACGTTGACAGTTAATAGTTGTGACAGAGACAGGCAAAGCCTAAAATATTTACTATCTAGCTGTTCACAGAAAAAAAAATTGCCAACCCTTGATTCAGAGTACAGAAGGGAAGACAATTGCTATTTAAGATGATCTGTGTAATACACTGAAAACAGAGAAAAGCTTTCAATAAATATTAGTTCCTTTCCTATCCTTTTCTCCATTCTTTTTCATGTTTTTTTGTATAGTCATTTGAGGAGAATTCAGAATATTCAGAGCACATTCTTACTGTTGAACTCAGATACATTTACTTATTAGGTTTACTTGTTAAGATAGTTTTATATATTTGAATTTGCATTAGAACCACATTTTTTTGTTAAACATCTTAAATATACATTAATTAAAGTGTTCTAAGACAGCTGTAAATTTATAAAATTATTATAAGCATTTAATAGCAGTATTACATAAAGGTGGCATCTTTAGTTCACAGAATTTCCTTTGCATTAAAATTTTCTATCTTTGAAAAGCCAGGTGTTTGAGGCAAATAGGGAAAATCAACTTTGTCTTGTATCTGTTTAATATTTCGAATTGTGGTATGGTGATCAGGTTAGTTGAATATCTTGTCAGTAATGCAAATTAAGTCTAAATAAAGTTGCTAAACAAGAAAGCATAATAGAATAAATATATAAAATAATAGTCTTCCAGATACTCTAAATCAGAAACTCTGTCTTTTAACTCTTTTGTATTCTCCTTTGAATAGAACAAAACTGTTTCAATTTGTATAATGTAACTGGCAGTCAGTTTAAAATTTTTAAGTTGAATTGAGCATCCATTTTTGACAAAATATTTGATCTCGTTTTCCATTTTGACACAATTTATTCCAATTTTTACATATTTAAATTTCATAGAAAATTATGTTACTATAAACTGTAAGACCAGGGGCTTGGAATTCTGATTCTCATCATTACCTTGTAATTAAAAATAATTCCTGTCCTGGCAATCAGGTAACATTTTTCTCTTCTTAAACATTTCATTTTTTCCTTTTTGCATATATCCTGGTTTTTGGGAATTGAACTCACCATTAGATACCTTGAGATGCACATTTCTTTTAAGGTAGTTTGAAAAATAATATCTAAAATATCATCCAAGTGTGAAGGTGTAAAGGAAACAAACTTCTCTGCATTTGTGCATTGTAATGGAAAAAATAAACTCCTCTCCCCCCGGTATTGCCAAAAATATTATTTCCTCTAGAACACCAGTTTTAAATACTGCATGGGAATACCTCTATGCTGATAGAAGACAAGCATAACTCATCAAGAAGTTAAGAATAAAACTTATTGCATATATAAAATATATATATTATAAATGTATACATATGTGCATATGAATATATATATATATATATATACATATGTACCAACTTTTAGGCCACAGGTAGTAAGATACATAAAGTCAATCTGCTTTACAATATTATATAAATTTTTCCTGAGTGTGGGGATGAAAATATGGTATAGCTCTCTCTAAGGATGATGAGAGGAAAGCATTTCTTTGTTTGCAGAAAGAGTACTAGAGGGGATGTGGTCAAGAGACAGACCTTTAATCATGTCTCGGGTCCTCCATGTGAACAAAAGAGAACATTAATCTTGAATATTGGTATAGTTATAAGTCCTGATTTGTCCAGCCTGAAACCTTGAGACAGGCATTTGTTGTCATTAATGATTTTTTTCTTTTCATGTTTGCCCTTTGTGAAAAGATGTAAGAGATCTCATCATGTCTTTTTACCGAGTGTGACTTTGACCACTATTTTTCTGGTTACTTTGAGGTTTGAGACAGGTCTAACTAGATTTCTCAGATGCAGCTAAGATTTTGTGCTAAGTCGTTTGTTACTGGCACTGGGTGAGAAGAGATACTAGATGTTCCTTAGCTATAAGAGAATAACTGAACAGCCTCAGGAATGTGCAGGTTTTACAGTGGTCTCATAAAAGTTAATGTTGATATTTATTTATAACAAGATATATATATTTTAGTTAAAGCAATTACAATTAACCATAATAACAAATGACAAAAGAAAGACAAAGCAAATTTCTGCAAATGGAAACTGTCTCTCTTTAAAAATAACAGTATTTTTCAAAGATTTAATTGATTACCACATCTGACAGTTGACACTCTCATTCTTCTGAGAGAACTTCTTCTGTCTCCCTGAGATTATTCTCACTCATGAACGTTCATATTTGGACCAAGTAGGTCAGATCTGTTCTTTCTCTTAAAAATAACTTCTTGGTACAAAAATGCTCTCTCTGCGCCATTAAGCTTTCTTTCTTATTCTTTATAGTCTCAGCCTAGTGCCTTTTCTTTCCTAGTCAACTTTTCTTTCTACAAGACCGGCTCTTGCATTTCACAATATAACCTCATGTTCCTAAGGCCATGCCATCATTTTTCCCTATAAAGTTCACAAAAATTAATACAGCTTAACGGAAACTGGATTTTCACAAAAATGAATAGGTACTTACTGAGTATAAAATAGTTTTAGTTGATCCTCATAGAAAGAAAATGCCATTGATAGATTTAAAGCAATTTAATAAGTTTTGAAATAATATTTAAAAATCTACTTTAATGATTACTCTTATTAATTTTTGAAATCGAGGGTATCATTCAGTGATCATATTTTCTAAGATAAACCAGTAAATGACCTGCCTCTCCATCAACTGCCCAAATATTTAATTACAGACTTTATTTTAAAAAATTAATTATTCTTAATTTCTTTTGTATGTTTTATTAAGAGCAGCAATCCTTTTGAAAATGGAAATCTTTATTTTCTGTTTTTCATTTGTAAGTTAAGATGGCTTTTCTTTTTAGTTGCCTCATTTTTATATCTTAGATTTAAAGTCACATATTAACCACAGGTGGCAAAGTATGAAATATAATCTAAAAGAAAACTCCAGGGCTTTCCTGGTGGCGCAGTGGTTGAGAATCCGCCTGCCAATGCAGGGGACATGGGTTCGTGCCCCGGTCCGGGAAGATCCCACATGCCGCAGAGTGGCTGGGCCCGTGAGCCATGGCCTCTGAGCCTATGCGTCCAGACCCTGTGCTCCGCAACGGGAGAGGCCACAACAGTGAGAGGCCCGCGTACCACAAAAAAAAATAAAAATAAAAATAAAAAAAAGAAAAGAAGACTCCAGGTTCTCATTTTCTGGAGGCTGGAGTATGATATTTATTTCTTTTGTAGCTTCTATAAAAAAACTGAATATTTATAGCTTACATTTCTATACAACTTCAAAAGCAAGTTCCCATAGAAATCATTTGAGATATATTATTATTCGGTCCAATTTATAGATGAGGAGACAGATTCAGGCACTTTGCAGATAATGTCAGTGCCCCACCCATATCCTTTTGGCATTTCTCATTTCTGTGCGTGCCAGATTGCTTTCAAATTGACAATAAATGTGACCTTTTGCCTTTCCAGCAAACACAATCAGAGGGGCCCACATAGTGTCTGATTTATCATAATGGAATTCCACATGGCATTCCTTGGATCAAGGGAAGCACTCACAGGGTTAGAGATTCAATAATGAACATATGACCTAGGGACCCATTCTACCATTATATGCATCACCCAGAAACTGCTGGCCTGATGGAATGCTGTGTAATTTAGTTCTTAAAGGCATGGTTATGAAGCCAGCTGGGGATGAAGCTTTGAGGAGGTGAGGTGCTGCTTTCAAGAGGTATTATATACTTGAATTGCTTGCCATTTTATGGCTCTGTGTCCCTGATTATAGAAAAGGAACCAAGGGATGGAAGTCAGAGTGGCTATTCTTAACATCAGTTTGATTGGGGGAATTTATGATTCCTCCTTCCACAACTTTAAACTCTGCTGGATTAGAGGTCTTGGGTCCCAGAATGGGAAGTAAGTCTTTTGCCAACAGACATGATAAGTGTTCCATTAAATTTTAGCTAGGACTATCATCTAGTAATTTCATGCTTCTCATAATAGTAGACAAGCAGGCAAAGAAAGACGTTACCATACTGGCAGGATAACTGACCCTGATTATCAAGAGGAGATAGAGTTGCTGGTACCTAATGGGGGAAAGAAAGAGCCTGTCTGGAGCCCAGGGGATTCAGTGAGGCGCCTCTTGGTGCTTCCATGCCTGATAACTTTGAATGCACACTGCAGCAGCTGCTTCTGACAAGGGTACAAGAACCAGGACGCAGACCCCTCAGGGATGAGAGGCTGGGGTACCTTAATAGGCAAGCAACTGAGAGAAGCTGAAGTGCTGGTTGAGGAGGAAGAAAAAGGTAGCATGAGTGATAAAGAAAGGACATATCAATTACGGTCTCATAATCGGCTGAAGCAGTGAGGACTATAGCTTATTCCACTAACATTCCTAAGGTAATTTTACAAAAGAAATTGTGAATTGGTGACAGGATGGACGGACCTTCATGAGGTATGAGTGAATCTGAGTTGTGCAAGGGGAGGAATGTAGCAAGACACTACAAGTGTCCTACTCATAGCCCCTTGATATTTACTATTTCCATGTACCCTGTAAAATCTTCCAACTGATAGGATTTGTGACTCTTTGAGTGCTTATTCTGATCAACAGATCCTTCTCTGTCTGTTCTAAGGGCAGACTAGAATTAATACCTCCTCCCCTCACAAAACAACTCCTCAACCAATGTCTGATAGAAATTGCTATTTGAATATCCCGTCTCCTTCATCCTGCAGGGGGATAACTTCTAGGGTATCTCCTATACAATCTCTCAGAGTTCCCAGCAGGATTAAGTTCCAGTTGCTCACAATGGGGCATAATACATCTGTTACTGACTTCTTGCCTTTTTCTATCTCACTTTGCTACTCAATAACTCATGTTTCTTGGAGTCATCGTCCATGTCAGCTAATTGTACTTAAATATTTATATTAGTGTCTGCTTCTGGAGAACCCAAAGTAAGACAGCAAGTGACTTGGTAAGTGTCATTCAGCCAGTGATAGTGCAGAGTTCAGTTCTAGGTCTTCTAACTCTTAGACGAATGTTCTTTTCACTACCGTATTCCAGAAGTGCTCTGTATACACTAGATCTGTATATTGATTAATTCTAGACCTTTATGTAGAAAGGTTACATTAAATACATCATAGATGTAGGAGTATAGTCAGAAAATATCTCTGTAAGCTTTTCTGTGCAGGAGATAGTCAAGTAATATGGATTTGAACTTTGTAAAAAGAAAATATAATAAGCTACTCACCATATTCATAGTTTTTCTCACTCCTGTGCCCACTTTAAAGGAGGGAGAATTATATTCTTCAGTGATGGATTAGTTCATGGGCTCTCCTTTGTTGTTTAGAGTTTGGCTGATGTGCTGATTCTTGTGAGAGAAGCAGATTCACTACACCTCTTTCCTCTGTGCTTTGGAATGTTCGATAAGTGGAGATCTTGGGTTTCTGGGGAAGACATGGTGGATGAAGTGATGGCATGGGTATGAAGGAGGGAAATGGGAAAGTAGTGTGTATACCAAGGGAGCTGCATTCATGAGCTAAAGAAGGAGTGATTTTTAGCCATTAACATAAGAGAGAAAATATGGAAAGAGAGAAAATATGGGTTGAGTTTTTGTGAGGATCTCTGCCTGTGTGGAGAGTATTGAGAGTGGCAATGATGGCTAGAACGGATTTTAAAGGATCTTTTACTCTGCCTTTTGGGCTTTCTTAAGGGATGAATGCAGATTTGAAATAATTTTTATTCACTTTTGTTTGTTTGACTATGTTTCTTTAATTGTGACACCCTGCCAGACTAGATTACAGCAGACCCCTATAATTTCCAGGTTAGAAGTAATTACAAATACTAGAGAAAATACAGTTCAAATAGCTTTCCTATCAAATTTAGTTTGTGGACCCTCTTTTACCTGTGTGAGAGGCTTGTATTTCTGATGAGGCAGCATGACTGTCCCTGGGATGAGGGGTAAAGGAAGAGCAAAGAATGAGGAAAGCAAACCACGTTTAATTTACAGGAAATATTAGGAGTAAAGGGCCCAGGACTCCTAAAACAATTTTCACTGCTTCCAATTTTCAATCTGCAGCTAAAAGCTCAGGTGGTTCAGGTGTTGGAGGAGTCAGGGGAAAGCAACAGGCGAGCATTTGTTTAGGCTTCTGTGGTCCTTGTGGAAGAGGAAAGCCACAGCGGGTGCCCGCCAGGTGATGCTTGCCTGTGACGAGCTCTCAGCTGTGGTCCTCAGCTCAAGCCAAGCCCGTGTCAGTGTCTAGGTGCCCTGCAAATGGGGACTGTCAAAGAGAGGAGTAATAGTGAGAAGATGAGTTAGTGTGGAAAAGAGAAACAAAAGAAGGGAGAGGAAAAGGAAAGCAAACTCACCTTGTTGGCTTAGATGTTTTTTTAAAATAAGGACTAGTTTGGGGAGGAGCTTGAGAGTAAGCTTGAAAGATGTTCAGGCTCTAAGAGGATGCTGCTGGTGGTGCCTTCGAGGGAAGAATCACAGTGAAGGCTTGCCACAGGGGGCTGAGAAGAATTGTTTAACCAGGTAACGCTGATTAGAAACTCAGTTGGATTGAACACAAGAAACATGTTTAAGATAATTAAAATCCTTGTTAATAGTGAATTCTCTGTAAGCTTCATATTGGTGGGGAAAAAAAATGGATCAGACTTTGGAGGATACATGAGGGAAGAGAGGCCAGGACTTCAGAGTGATTTTAGTGATTCCTCTGAATAAGCCAAGGATAAAGAATATCCCTCAATAATGTAAAGATCAGAAAAGGTGTGGCTAAGAGACACTGTGACTTTGATTGAGGTAAAAATATAGAAGCTATAACAAGTGGAAATATAGAATAGGAAAGAAATAGAATTGAAAAATACAGTCAGAATGGCAGTAGGGCAAGAGAGAAATTCAAAGGATGTCTTGAGTCAACTAACAAACATGTATTTCACAAAATTACAGTGCGAACATACTATAGAGTAGAGTAGCATTGGAATTCTGATTGGCAGAGAAAGATTTAAAGGAATAGCTGAGGGCAATAAAGTCATCTGGGAGGTGGCGGACAAGAGAAAAATTGTTGTTTGGTAGAAGCTAGAAAAATAAAGACAGCAATGAGAGAAACCAAAGTTAAGATTTTAGTTCTCTTAAAATATTTGAAAGACCAGAGCAGAGACTCTGTCTTCTCTAGAGAGCAGTGAAAGCCAACCACTGAGGTAAATATAAACAGAGGATTCACAGAGGGTGGCCATCTTTCCATCATTACATTGCCTCATCTGTCCTATGCTAGGCTTCAGAAAGGTGGCATAGAGCTAAGCAAACAAGCAAATAAAAATATTAGCAACTCCCTGCTCCCCAAAGTGAAGAAACCAATAGGAGAATTGGAAGGTGACTCGAATTGCAAGAGATATTTGCTAGATCCCACAATAAAAACTGAGTCAATATTAAATTATGCATTTATGTGCCAGTAATTTATTACTTTAGAGCATGAAGGAATTACATAGCAGTGTCCCAAATGACTATTTTTTGGGCTGTATGAGAGGTGGGGATGTGGAGATACAAGAGGAATAAATGAGAATTATTTTAAGTTCTAACTTCACACATGAAAATATATTTTCTACCAAATCTCATTTATTGCTACAGCATATTGAAAACACAATGATTTTTAGCCTTCAGAAAAAGTTGCAGATTTAACATATTCAGATTAGAAAGACAGAACTGTTACATTTTGGAGTCATTTTGGATTAACACATTCAAAGCATGGATTTATTACTAATTTAATTTTTAAACTATTACCATTATGCTTTCCTACTAGTCAATACTTAGGGACCTTCCAAAAAAGGAATATCATATCCATTTGGTCCATGTGTTCTTTGTACTTGTAATCGCATTTCTTCTTCACTCCAGTTCTTCTTCTAATGGAGTAAGTGTACATCGTATGCCTCCCCTGTCCATTAAAATTCCTTCTTGAAAAGACAGAGCTGAAGATTGGGGAAACTCCTTGCCATGTAAATATATCAACATTATGATTTAATCCCCCTTCACTCCAAGTTCTCTGCCCAGGTAACATGAAACATTTCATGATGATGGCTTAACTGGGCATTGTGGCATCTGAGGCAAAGAAAAACGGATATTTTGAGATATATTTCATAGTTGGAAATAATAGGCAGGACTTAACTAGATTAAATTGGGGGAGGGGAGGAAAGAGGAGTCAAGGGTAAGGCTATGTGTTTAGCTTGAATAACAGGAAAGATGATGGTGCCATTTACTGAGATGGGAAGGATTGGAAGAACTGAGGGGGTTATATTAAGAGATTGATTTAGAACATGTCAAGTAGACGCCTATTGGATATCTAGGTAGAAATACAAGATATATAAGGGAGGAGCTTGGTGATAGAGTTAAGATTTTGGAAGTCAACTGAAAAGCAGCAATTCTATTTAGGGAGCTGGAGGAGATTACAGATGGAGAAACTAAATTCAGAAAGATTAAGATCAAACCTCTCAGGACTGAGCCCCAAGGTTCTCCAATATTTAGATGTTGGAAAAGAGGATGATCCAGCAAAGGAGATAGAGGGTAGAATAAAAGGAAAGCCAAGATTGTATGGCAACGTGGAAGTGGAGGGGAAAATATTTTAAGAAAAAGTGAGTGCTCCGTGAATGCTGTTAAGAGGCCAAGGCAGAGAAGACCAGAGAGATGGGCTTGGATTTGACCAGATGATGGTTTATTGGTTACCATACAAAGAAAAGTTCTCATCAATCGTGAAGGAAGCCAGAGTGATTGAAGAATGAATGGAAGTTGAGGAAATGAAGAGGAGAGCAGATTTTTGAGAAGTTTTGCTGTGAAAGGGGATCAGAGGTGGAGTATCAGCTACAGGAGGATTTAGGATTGAGGGAGAAGGTTTACTTTTTAAGGAGAGTATATCCTAGAACATGTCAAGAGCAGACGGGAACGGCATGGTTGAGATGGAATCAGTAATGCAGGAGAGAAAGAGGTGACCATGGAGTAAAAGCCTCCGAGAAGGTGAATGGAAGCAGGATCTGGAGCACAGGTGGAGGGTGGGCAAGTCATGGCTTCCACGATAACGGGGGAGAAGGCAAAGAATAAGGGTAAGGATGCAGTTAGAGTCATTGGTTTCATGGTGAGAAGACAAAGGAGTTCCTGTTGGGGCAAAGAAGAAGGAATCTGCTTGTGACAAAATCTGGAAGAGGTTCCATGCAGGGCCAAGAGGTTCCATGCAGGGCCAAGGCAAATGTTATCACCTTGATTACACTGGCCAAGTGAGGTGCCAGTTCCTCAGGGAAGAGGGGGTGTTCTGGAACTGACGTTTACACCTTAGAATAAACTTTATGTAGTTTCCTTATGGAGAGTTGATTTAGTTGTTGCCAACAAATCCTTTTATTATTGCCAGAAAATCTTTAAATAAAGAACTCTTCTAAGGGTTATTAAAAATAGATCCAGGGATCTGAAGGACCCCATCTTTCCACTGGAGTCACAGTTCTGGTGCCTGGTGTGGAGGACAAAGGAAGTTGACTTGCCTCAAGGAGCTGAGTTACATTTTATATGTGAAATAATATTAAAATAATGAGAAGGAGGAGAAGGAGAACAGCTTAAGACCTACTACGTACCGGTGTGGAGCACTATATATACATTGTTATCCTATTTAATTCTCATGACAGATATTATGGGATAGTACTTTCTTTTCACATTTGAGGAAACTATGGCTTAGAGAGAGAAGTGTATAGCTAGGGTTTGAACTTAGATCAGTATGATTCCAGAAACAGCAAAGTGTGTGTATGTGTGAGTGTGTGTGTATGTGCACATGTGTTCAAAAACTGAGCAGCTTCACAAATGTTGCCAGGTTTGAGACTTACAGAGCAGAATGTTTACAGCTTTTACAGTCTTATTTCTCTAGACTTCAGAGCCAAAACAGGAAGAAGTAGACAACAAATAAAGTAGAAGTTCAAGTAAAAAGGAACCAAAAAAGTAATATAATATTGCAGAATTTAGAACTGGGAACTGGGAGAAAAAGTTTGATTCTATTTTTTGTCCAAGAAATAGATCGACTGTAACAGGGAAATAGATAGATAGGTATAGATATAGCCTATAGACGTAGATATGGTTAGTTACTGATTCTTAGAACTACAGAATTTCTAGCACTAGCATAACTTCACAGAGCATCCCAATTAGCTTTCTCATTTACAGTGAGGAAAGTGAGGCCCACAGAGGGGCAGTGGTTTGCCTAGAGTCAAAGAGAGAGTTAATATGCCAGGATTAACCCCAGATCTCTTGCCTCTCCAATGCCTTCCCATTGTATCATGGGGCCTCTTGTATGCATAGATAGAAAAAAGTGAGAGTGTAAATTAAAACATAAATAGTTAAAAGAAAGAATATAGTTAAGAGATGGTGAAAAGGCAAAAAAAAAAACCCCACAAACAAACAAGAGAGTAGGTGCAACTTACATATACTAAAACATATTCAAGCAAAGAAAATTGTGGTCAGATTTAGATGAGTGTAACAAAGAAGAGGGGAAGAATTGAAAATATTTTGTAAAATAAGTTCAGAGATCACTAAGAAAACAGAATCAGGGAAAGAATGCCAAATAGCACATGGAAGTCCAAGAAGTGATGAAGAAACAAAAGCTTTCACAGAAAAGTTACAGATGTTATGGTGGGTCAGAGATGTTGTGCTGAATTCTAGATGTTTGAAAATGTTCTCATCCAACTCAGACTAAAGTCTTCAATGATGTATGGAAAATGTCAAATGACTACAATACTGAAATAAGGGGGTAATAATGTTAGTGAAAAAAGAGAATGGCAAGAGAGAGGACCTTGATGTTGGTAAATGTAGTTTTTGAGTTGTCTTTTTTTTTTTCCTAGTAATCCTGCTGCAAATGTTCTCATGAATAGTTTATTGGATGACCCATGCAGCACAGTGGTATATGATAAATCAGAAGGAAATGATCAGTCAACTTGAAATTGCAAAATATGCTATTTGAGGAAGATTGGGAGAATACTTTCCATTAGAGAGACTGTGTTTTTCTCCTTAGGACCATGCTGAGATACGTGAGGACACTACATTCAAATGAACCTAGGGTTCCCACTCTCAGTAGAGGTGGGAAAAGATCAAATGACAGGTGGAGTGAGGCAAAGTTTCTTTATTTTGTGGGCAGCCCTATGTTCCTCCTCATAAGGAGACGTGTCAAATTTATACCAAGGTAAGACTACAATTGGAGGCTTCCAAATGAAAAAGAGTTATATGGGCTTTACTTGTCAGATGATATTGCCTAGGCAGTAGCAGGAGGATGGGCGAGAACACATGGCAAGTTGTAGCAATGGGGATAGCATTAAAGATGAAAATTTGCAGAAGAGTACTCAACAAATCTTTAAAAAGTACTTTCACTGTTCTTTGTAAGCCTTACAAACTTATGATTCTCTGTAATAACATAGGTTTTGTAGTTGTAATATGGTGTGATAAAACATTGAACTATTGGTTTATGGCATGTATAATCAGGTTTTTTTTAATTTGGAAAAAACTTGAAAATTACACCATTAATGGCAGGACACTTTATAATATGCAAAATATTTCTAGTAAAATGTGCTAATTTAAAAAATCATAACACTGGATTGATAAGCTTGAAGCTAGACATGGTACATTCAAAGATTAAGTTTCTAAGCAAAGTAAATAAAACAAGGAAAATAAAAACATAAATAAGAAGAAGAAAGAAAAGAAGAAGAAAAAAAGAAAAAAAGAAAAAAAAGAAAAAGAAAGAAAAAAAAAAAAAAAACATAAATAAGATATACTTATTTTTTATACAAGGAAAATAAAAACATAAATAAGAAGAAGAAAGAAAAGAAGAAGAAAAAAAGAAAAAAAGAAAAAGAAAGAAAAAAAAAAAAAAACATAAATAAGATATACTTATTTTTTATATCATGGGTTATGTTAAGAGAGGTGTTGAAATGTGTTATTTTAATTTAGTTGCATCTTCTATCATTTCAATAACAATTCTTTTGTTAGAGAATCAATGCTTGTGTTTTGTTCTGTTAAAGTATAGTCTAATTAAAATTGTCATTCCTACATTCTAAGAACATTTAAATTTTAATCATGGAATTGTATAGGGACTCATAATTTTAATACTCTAGTTTCTAGGTAACCATGTTTCCCTCATATTGCTATCCTGGTTAAAATACACACACACACATACACACACACACACACACACACACAAACACACACGTACCTCTCTTGGATTTTAATTATGACTCCTAGGATATTCCAAGAGGAATATTTTAAAAATATCATCCATAGTGCCATATTCTAGAACACTTTTTATTCTTTGCTTTTAATTAAATTCTCACAAGATAAATGGATTGCTAGGGATACTCGGCACTTATTCTATTCTTACTTCCTTTTATACTATTTCCTGTTTTGTAAGCCCAGAATCCTGGGAATTAAATTTCCCAGAGTCTCTTGCTGGTATGACTCCAGTTTTCATCAGTGAGAGACATTTGATGAAATTTGAAAGTTGTAAGGAAAGTAGAGAATATTGTTCTTCTTCTGGTAGTGATAAATAAATGTGTTGGCTTCAGCACACATGACTTTTGAAAAAACCTTTTAATTGGAATAGAACATGTACCCTGTAAACTGCATTAATATTAAATTTATAGCTTGATGAATATTTATGTATTTATCTATGTAATCAACACCCTGTTAAAGACACAGAATATTTTCAGCACCCAAGAAGAATCCTTCCTGTTACTTGTCAATCAATCTCACCCTCCAACCACAGAGGTAACCACTCTTCTGACTTCTAACACCTTAGATCATCTCTGCTTATTTTTGAAATTCATATAAATTAACGCACACAGTACGTGCTCTCCCCATCCTCAGATTTATTGAAATATAATTGACAAACAGAATTATAATATATTTAAAGTGTATAATGTGATGATTTGATATATGTATACATTGTCATCCATCACCTCACATATTTATTTATTTATTTATTTTTGGTGAAAACACTTAAATTCTACTTTCTTAGGAAATTTATACAATACAGTATTATCAGCTGTAGTCACCATGTTATACGTTAGATCCTCAGACCTTATTCATTTTATAGCTAAAAGTAACCTTTTACCAACCTCTCCCTATTACCCCACCCTGCCAGCCCCTGACAACCACTTTTCTACTCTGTTTCTGTGAGTTCAACTTTTTTTTTTAGATTGTACATGTTAGGGAAATCATATACTATTTTTCTTTTTCTTTCTCTGACTTATTTTACTTAGCATAATGCCCTCCATGTTCATCCATGTTGTTGTAAATGGCAGGATTTCCTTCTTTTTTAAGACTGAGTGATATTCCATGGTGTGTGTGTGTGTGTGTGTGTGTGTGTGTGTGTGTTTATCTCACATTTTCTTCATCCATCCGTCAACAGACACTTAGGTTGTTTACATACCTAATGTTTGGCTATTGTGAATAGTGCTGCAATGAACATGGGAGTACAGATATCTCTTCAAGATCCTGGTTTCATTTCCTTTGGATAAATACCCAGAACTGGTATTGCTGGATCATATGGTAGTTCTGTTTTAAATTTCTTGAGGAACTTTCTGTACTGTTTTCTATAATGGGTATACCAGTTTACATTTCCACTAACAGTATACAAGAATACCCTTTTCTCTACATCCTCACCAGCACTTGTTATTTCTTATCTTTTTGATAATAGACATCCTAAGAGGTGTGAGGTGATAGCTCATTGTGGTTTAGATTTGCATTTCCCCAATGGTTTGTGATGTTGAGCACTCTTCATGTACCTGTTGGCCATTTGTATGTCTTTGAAAAAATGTCTATTCAGCTTCTTTTACTCATTTTAAAATTGGGTTATTTATTTTTTGGCTGCTGAGTCATATAAGTTCTTTGGAGATTTGGACATTAACCCCTTATCAGATAGGAGGTTTGCAAATATTTTCTCCCAGTCTATAAGTTGCTGTTAGGTAGCCATGCCCAGAGGAACTGGTTTTTAGCAGTTTCTGACCCAAGCACTAGATTTCCTGAAATCTAGTTGTACACTTGAGATATAGAAGGAAACTTCTCTGACCTTTATTTTTCTTCCTTCCAACATATTTGTAAGTATAGAATTCTCTTTATTCCATCTCATTCTGCTTGAAATACCTAAAATGATTTCTGTTTGGTAACAGAAATAGTTCCATGATATAAATATAAATATATAGATATAAACTGTCAAAGATATAAATCTGGGATTATTTATCTCACCTAGAGATTCCAGATAAAATACACAGTGCCCAGTTAAATTTGAATTTCAGATAAACAACAAATAATATTTTAGTATAAGCACGTCCATTGCAATCTTTGTATTTTTATTTGCTAAACCCTAATAGACCTAGTGAGGATAAAAGCAGTGATGATTTATCATCAGTAGATACTGCTAGCTCATGGGATGCAGAGGAAATGCAGTCACTTTATTTCTACCTTGTGGTTCCTGGGAGTGAAGCATATATGAAGACAAGGCCTTGGGAGACCAGGTAGGGTTTTAGTGGTTATGTCAAATCTCAATTTTTAATGTAATTGGTATAATTTTGAACGATTAAGAATTCACCCCAGAGGATAAGATAAAAAAGACACTTTATATCAGTTAAAACTTCCTTTGTTTCTATTGACAGTAAATCCAACCTAAAACAACTTCCTCAGAGATAAAGTTTATTCACACACTGAACTACAAAGTGCTGGGGCAGATCTCGCCTTAGGCCCAGCTAGATCCACTGTGCTACACAGACCTGATAATTTCCGGTCTCTACTTGTCTTTTGTTTGTTTAGTTTTGTTTAATTTTAAAACAGTTTATTAATATAAAATTGACATACCATAAAATGCACATATCAAAAATGTACAATTTTATATATTTTGATTCATGCAAATACCCAGTAAATATATCTGTCATCCCCCAAAGTTTCCTTTTTCCCCTTTGTAATCCTGCCCCTCCCCCTCTATTCCCAGACAACTCCTTTCCTGCTTTCTGTCACTATAGATTAGTTTTCACTGAAAAGGAATTGGACAGTGTGTATTGTCTAGTTCCTTTTACTCAGCATAATTATTTTGAAATTCATCCATACTGTTGTGTGTATCAATTCTTTTTTATTGCTGTAAGTAACCTGATGTATGGATACATCATAGCTGTTGTGGCCTCTCCCGTTGCGGAGCACAGGCTCTGGACGCGCAGGCCCAGCGGCCATGGCTCACGGGCCCAGCCGCTCCGCGGCATGTGGGATCCTCCCAGACCGGGGCGCGAAACCGGTTCCCCTGCATCGGCAGGCGGACGCGCAACCACTGCGCCACCAGGGAAGCCCTTCCATTTACTTATTGATGGACACTTGGCCATTACCAGTTTTGGACTATTGCAGAAAAAAATGCTACTATGAGCATTCATGCACAAGCTTTTGTATGGACATGTGCTTTCATTTCTCTTAGGTAAATGCTTATTAGTGAAATAGCTGGATCATGGGATAGGTATCCTTTTAACTTCTTAATAAACTGCCAAGTTGTTTTCCAAAGTGGTTGTACCAATTTACATTTTCAGCAGCAGTGTACTTATCATATTTGCTATGGTGTTTCTAGTTTTAGTCACTCTAATAGATATGTAGTAGCATCTCATTTTCATTTGAGTTTTTATTTTCTTAATGCTTAATGATGTTGATCATATTTTCATATACTTACCTGCCATTGATATATTTTCTTTCATAAAAATCTCTGTTCAAATTTTTGACCCATTTTTTAAAAAAATTAGGTTGTTTGCTTTCTTATTATTGAATTTTGAGAGGTCTTTATATATTGTAGATACAAGTCCTTTATCAGATATAGGTTTTTAAATATTTTCTCTTGATCTGTGATTTGTTTTTACATTCTCATTTCAGTGTCTCTCAAGGAACAGAAGTTTTTAATTTTGAGGCAGTCAAGTTTAACAATTTTTCTTTTCTGGATCATGCTTTTGTTGTTGTATCTAAGAAGTCTCTGCCTAATCTAAGAAAAATATTCTCTTATGTTTTATTCTAGAGTTTTATGGTTTAATGTATTACAATGAGGCCTATGATCCATTTTTTTTTGACCCATTGATCCTAAAACACCAATTTTAAGCCATCAAATAGATTATTTATTTATTTATTTAAAAAAATTTTGGCCACACCCCATGGCATATGGGACCTTAGTTCCCTGACCAGGGATGGAACCCGTGCCCCCTGCACTGGAAAGCAGAGTCTTAACCACTGGACCACCAGGGAAGTCGCCTATGATCCATTTTAAGCTAACTTCTGTATACAGTGCAAGGTATAGATCAAAGTTCAGTTATTTTTATATGGATATCAAATTGTTCTAGCACCATTTGTAGAAATCTTTATATTTGTTTAATGACTTGTCTTTAAATGTTTATCCAAAATTAGCTGTTTATGTATGTGTGGGTCTATTACAGCATTCTATTCTGTTCTATTCATCTATTTCTGTATCTGTACACTGAATCACACTGCCTTGGTTATTACAGCTTTAAAGTCAGTCTTGAAATTAGGTAGTATTAGTTCTCCAACTTTTCATTATCAAAGTTGTTTTGCTTATTATAAGTCCTTGTGTATTTCTATGTGATTTTAAAATTAAGTTGTCGATTTCTAAAGCAAAGCATACAGGGATTTAAATTGGGATGGCATCAAATCTACATGTCAATTTGTAGAAAATTGCTGTCTTAGCAATACTGGGTTTTATGATTCATCAACACAGTTTGTCATTCTATTTATTTTGGTCATCTTTGACTTCTCATAGTAGTGTGTTTTAGTTTTCAGCGTGTAAACCATGCACATCTTTTGTTAGATTCATCCCTAATTATTTCACATTTTTGATTCTACAGTATTGCTTTTCAATTTTAAAATTTTTTCCAAAATGTGTCTCTTTAGTTAAACTATTAAAATAGCTATGTTTATTATTTTGAGTAAAATGTGTGCTCCAGAAAGAAGTTCATAGATTTTCTGAGGGAAGAAACAGTAACTTTCTTGTATCTCTTCCAATTTCAATTTTTGATTGTTCACTGCTAGTGTACAATATATTTTTCATATCTATTTTGTAACTTCCAACCTTAATAAACTCACTTATTAGTTTTTTTTTCCTAGACTCTATAGGATTTTTTTTACATGGATGATAATGTCATCTGTGAATAAAGGTAGTTTTACTTCTTTCTTTCAAATATGAATACCATTTCTTTCTTTTTCTTGAGAGAGCAGATATTAAGGAGAAAGCATTTAGTTTTTCACCAGTAAGTATGATGCTACATGTAGGATTATTTGTAGACACTCTTTATCAATATTGAACAAGTTCCCTTCTATTCCTAGTTTATTGAAGGATTTTAAAAAATGTTGAATGGTGGTTGAATTTTGTTAAATGATTTTTCTGTGTTAATAGGGATGATGATTTTTTTCTTCATAATAAATCACATAATAAAAAATTATGTGATTTTTTTTCTTTCAGTTTTCTATTATAATGGATTATATTTATTGATTTTCAGTTGTTAAACAAACTTTGCATTCTGGTTTACATGCCGCTTGATTAAAATGTATTATCCCTTTTTTTATGTTATTGAGTTTTGTTTGCTAAAATTTTGTTAATAATTTTGCATCTGTATTCAGGAGAGGTATTGGTCTCTAGTTGTACTTTTGTATAATGCTTTGTTTTGCTTTTAGGTCAATGTTGGCTTTATAGAATGAATTGGAAAGTATTCCCTTTGGTTTTCTGAAAACAATCACCAGTGAAGTCACTTGAAATTGGAATTTTCTTTGTAAGAATGTTTTTAACTACAAATTCAATTTTTCTAATAGATTTAGGGATATTCAGGTCCTATTACAGAGCTTTGGTAGTTTGTGTCTTTCAAAGAATTGGTCCAATTTTATCAAAATTGTCAGATTTATTAATATAAAATTATTCATAATGTCCCCTTATTATCCTCTTAATATCCATAGAATATGTAGTGATGCACATCTCTCATTATTAATATTGGTAACTTGTGGCCTTTTTTTTTTTTTTTTTTTTTTTTTTTGCGGTACGTGGGCCTCTCACTGTTGTGGCCTCTCCCATTGCGGAGCACAGGCTCTGGACGCACAGGCTCAGCGGCCATGGCTCACGGGCCCAGCCGCTCCGCGGCATGTGGGATCTTCCCGGACCGGGGCACGAACCCGCGCTCCCGGCATCGGCAGGCGGACTCTCAACCACTGCGCCACCAGGGAAGCCCTTGTGGCCTTTTTAATTGATCGTTATGGCTAGGGACTTGATTAAATATATTGATCTTCTCAAAGAACTAGCTCTTTGTTTTATTGGTTTTTGTCTATTATTTTTCTATTTTTCATTTCATTGATTTTTTTTGCTTTAATCTTTATTATATCTTTTCTTCTGCTTACTTTAGGTTGAGCTTACTCTGCTTTCTTAGTTTTATAAAACAGACCTGAGGTTTATTTAAACCTTTTCACCTATTCTAATAAAGGCAACTTGTTCTGTAAATTTCTTAACCTAGTACTGCTTTATCTTCATCCCACAAATTTTATATATTTTCATTTTCATTCACTTCAACTATCTATAATTTTCCTTTTGATTTCTTCTTGACCCATGGTTACTTGGATGCATTATTTACTTTTTAAAAATTGGTGGTGTTTTACAGATATTTTTGTTATTGATTTCTAATTTATTTCCATAGTGATGCTCTTGTTAGAGAAGTTTAATTGTGATGTGACTTTCTGTAGTTTTCTTTGTCTATTATGTACTTGGACTTGGTAGATATTCTGGATGTGTGGGTTTATACATTTAATAAATTTTGGGAATTTTTTATCCAGTATTTTCTCAACTAGTTTTCTGTCCTTTCTCCTCTCTCTTTACCTTTGCACAATTGAATTATACAGATATTAGGTCACTTGAAATTGTACCACAGGTCACTAATTCTCTCTTCATTTGTTTTTGAGTCTTTTTACCATTTTTTTTTCATTTTGGATAGTTTGCATTGCTATTTCTTCTAATTTTTCTTTGCAAAGTTTAGTCTGCTGTTACTCTCATCCAGTGCATTTTTCATGTCATATGTTATAGTTTTTACCTCTAGAATTTAATTTGTAATTTTTATGTCTTCTCTGTCTCTATTTGAAAAGCTAAATCTCTCTGAGCTTCTTATCATATGGAATAGAGGGTTTTTAAAATTAATTTATTTTTTGGCTGTGTTGGGTCTTCGTTGCTGCACGTGGGCTTTCTGTAGTTGCGGCAAGTGGGGGCTACTGTTCATCGTGGTGCACGGGCTTCTTATTGCAGTGACTTCTCTTGTTGCAGAGCATGGGTTCTAGGCGCACAGGGTCTAGAGCACAGGCTCAGTAGTTGTTGCACATGGGCTTACTTGCTCCGTGGCTTGTGGGATCTTTCCGGACCAGGGATCGAACCTGTGTCCCCTGCATTGGAGGGCAGATTATTAACCACTGCGCCACCAGGGAAGTCCCTGGAATAGAGTTTTAATAGCTCTGTTAATGTTCTTGTCTGTTAATTCTAACATCCATGTCAGTTATGGGTTGATTTTGGTAGCTTTTGTTTTCATGTTTTTTCCCATACTTTTGCATATCTAGTAAGTTTTTATTGCATGTCAGACCTTGTAATATTATCTATACTGAATATTTTTGTATCATTATAAATATTCTTCAGCTTTGTTCAAGAATGTAGTTAAGTTACTTGAGAACAGTTTGATTATTTTGGTTTGCTTTTAAGATTTGTTATGTGAGGTCAAACATTGCTCTAGTGAGGCAATACCATTCTAGTAACTCTACCAAATATCCCATGAATTAGGAAGTATTCCAACTTGACTTGTGGGAACATTCATTTTTTCTGGCCCTCTCTGAGGTACTTTATTGTTTTCAGATGATTCGTTTTCTAGACTCAGGTAATTTCTTAGCATGCATGATCTGATCAGTCCTTTGAATAGTTGAGGGAAACCCTTTTCATAACTCTGGGGTTCTTTTTCTTTGTAGCTCTCTCATCTCTGGTTCTCTGTCTTGAGAACTCTATCTGCTCTGGTCTCCTAACTCTCAGCTCTATCTCTTCAGTTATAGACTCTTCCAGGCTCTGCCTGTGTTCCCCTTCATAGATCACAGCCTGGAAATGTTGTCAAGACAGTGGTTTGGAGCAATAATAAGGCTTAATTACTTCCTTTGTTTCCTGTCTTTTAGGCATCACTGTCTTTCATTGCCTGCTACCTGTTTTTAATGGTTTCAATTTTTTCACATTCAGTATCTATATTTTCATGTTGGCCATAATTGGAATTCCTGGTCAGTTCTATGATTGCTTTTTTTTTTTTTTTTTTTTTTGCGTACGCAGGCCTCTCACTGTTGTGGCCTCTCCCATTGCGGAGCACAGTCTCCGGACGCACAGGCTCAGAGGCCATGGCTCACGGGCCCAGCCGCTCCGCGGCATGCGGGATCTTCCCAGACCGGGGCACGAACCCGTGTCCCCTGCATCATCAGGCGGACTCTCAACCACTGCGCCACCAGGGAAGCCCTATGATTGCTTTTTAACAAAATATAGATTTAATCCATTTAAGGAAGTTTGGGGTTTCTGATATCAGAGTCTGAATACTTAATCTTTAAGTGGATATATTAAAGAATCATCTATTACTGTTTTAACAGCTGGTCATTTAAAACATGCTAGGTGATGAGTTTGTGTCACAAATCAATATACACTTTTTAAGGTTATGTGGTAAGTTTCTGAGTAGCTGCTACTCAGCTCAATTGACACTGTGGTGAGATAAGGTGAATAAGGAAAGTTTGCAAAAATATCTTCAAAAATAAAATCACGTTATGAAGCCATCTAAAATAAACCAGAAAAAATGCTAATTGTTTTAGCAACTATCATTCTAAGTCATTATTTTTATAAATTTAGTCAGAAAGAGTCCTATAATTAAAAACTCTTTTATAACTTTGAAAAGAGTTTTAGGTAGTTTTAAAATTTAAGTAGAGGCAAATCAACACCATCCATTAAGATGAGAAATAAATAATAAAATCATATAGATTGCATTGATGTAGTCCATAGGATGAAAAGAATTATTCAATTTAAGTTGATGAGCTACTATATCATTTTCTTCAAAGAACTAACATTTTAGAAAAATAATAGAGGACAAATGGAAAGCTTAAGCATATCTGAAATGATGCACTGATGAATGCAAAAAAAAAAAAGTAATTCAAACTTTATATAATTATACTGGCAATTAGGGGTGGTTTGTGAGGAGGAGTAGGCCAGGTGTAGATTAAATGCATCCAGAGAGGTGACTCCAGCTAGCGCTTCCTAGTTAGGCATTGCATTATTCTGAAGGGTAGGCAGATATACCTTTACTTATGTCACAAAATTTTGATTTAAAGAACTCTTAGTTCACAACTTTTGAAAGTTTTAAAATGAATTTTATGCCACTTTAAACAGCTGCAGTTAGGAGACAGAAAGGATTCTAATATAAACTGCTTGATTCCTTGTTACTCATTCATGATTAAAAAAAAGTGAAAGATATATTGAATAACACTTTTTAATTATGTTTTAATGGTGATCCTACTTTTAAAGAAACTCTAGAAAATGTAGAAAAGATCATTGAAAAATAAGTAATATATGCTTTGATGACAATGTTGTTATCTTACTTAGGATATATTTACCTACTCATAAATCATTTAGAAATACAAATAAAGGGGGAAGAAATGTGTACTTTCACCTCATTTGCTCTGTTGACAAGAGGCAGTGTGAAATCCACTCATCAACAAGGGATAGGTCACCTTATTTAAATTAATTTAAGGTGAGATAAATTTTTGAAATCTTTACTAACAATGGCTATATGTTTGCATATTCCTGGTCTTTAGTATAAAATAAATCATGAAAGTCTTTATTTTACAGAATTGTAAAAATATATCTTGAAAAGTTAAATAATTGACAAACTGATGTAAAAGTTTACTATAGACTAATGATGAAGGCAAGGCTTCTTATTATTTTCAGTATTTTCTTAGTATTTTCTCTGCACTGGGAATATTTTATTAATAAAAGTGTATTTTGTTTATGATCTTGAACAGAGAGCATTTATAATATTGAGCCACATAATTAATTTATCTCAGTTGAATTATTATGAAACTATAACTGTTAACAAAATGACTCAGAAGAAACAAACCAGAAAAGGAAAACAAAAAGACTTACAACTTTTTAATTGAATGACTACGGTAAGTTTTCTCTACTTACTTTCTCATAATTCTCATAATAAGCATATAACAGGTGTCATTTTTGGTTTTGTTTTGTTTTGTTCTATTTTTCTCCACTTAGCCATCCCATCTGCCCTGATTACCTTCTGGGGAGGCATTTCTACCTGACTCTCAGCCCATGTAGTGTGGCGCTGTTGAGTGCACCCTGGTCCTAGGATTGACAGGGATTCAATCCCTGTTCCAAACACAACACAGCATCTCCCAAGCCACAGTGATTGCTTTGGGATAGTTACCTGACTAATGCCAAGCCACTCAAGTTCAATCAGGACCATATTGGGTATCCTTACTTCAGTGACAGGGAAAGGATTTAACGCTATGAAAAGACCCATTCAAAATTATTAGAGGAAATAGTACCTAATGCTCACTACAGGACTAGGAATAGACCTACAAGCCAGACTAGAAAATCTTAGAATTCACAGAGAAGTGGATAGAGTACGCAGAAGTCTTAACTCAGTAGAGGGAAATAATGAGCTTTAAAGTAAATATGACTCTAGCTCTTCCTTACAAATCTTAAAAAGCAAGACCTGAAAGAATCAAACTGTTGCCCAGCAACTTAACTGCATCAAGGAAAAACCTTAATAATATTTTTAGGAATACAAAAATATCCTGCACCCAACAAGGTATGATATCCAATTAAAAATTACCAGGCATGCAAAGAAGCAGGAAAACACAACCCATAATGAGAAAAAATTAGCAATAGAAACTGATTCAGAAATGACACAGATGTTAGAATTAGCAGGCAGGGACACCGAACAATTATAACTGTAGACCTTCTCTTCAAAAATTTAAGTAGAAACATGAAGATATTTTTTAAAAGACCCAAATTAAATTTCTGGAGATGAAAACTACAATGTCTGAGATGAAAAATACACTGTATATGATTAAAACACTGAGATAAAAATACACAGATTAGACACTAAAGAAGATAAGATGAATGAATTTGAAGACTTCACAATAGAAACTATACAAAATGAAACCAAGAAAAAGATGGGAAATAATGAAAGGGCATCAGTGAGCTATGGCATCTACATAAAAGTAACTAAAAAATCACACAAATGTAACTAGTCAAAAAGGAGCATGTTCATCAAGGTTACAGAATATGCAACTGATATACAAACATCAATTGTGTTTCTATATACTAGCGATAAACAAAGTTGAAATTGGAAAACAATATAATAGCATCAAAATACAAAATATTTAGAGATAAATCTGATAAGAGTTGTACAGTCTGTACACTGATAACTAAAGACACTGATGAGAGAAATTAAAGACCTAAAAAATCTAGAGATATAGTGTGTTGATGGGTCAGAAGACACAGTATTGTTAAGATGCCAGTTCTCCACAAATTGGTGTATAGATCCAATGCAGTCCCAGTTAAAATACCAGCAAGCTTTTTAAAAATGACAAGCTAATTCTAAAATTCATATGGAATTACAAAGGACCTAGAATAAGCAAAACAATTTTGACAGAAAAAATCAGTTAAAGGGCTAACACTAATTTCAAGCCTGTTGTAAAGCCACAATTATCAAGATGATGTGGCATTTGAATAAAGATAGACAACTAGGTTAATGGAAGAGAAGAGAGCTGAGAAATAGACCCACACATGTTGGACAACTTATATTTAACAAAGATGCAATGGAGAAAGAAATGGTGCTAGAATAACTGAGTATCCATTTGCAAAGAAAAAAACACCTTGGATCCACATGTTATACCATATATAAAAATGAACTTACAGTTGATCATATTCTTAAATTTAAAATGTAAATATATAAAACTTCTAGAATAAAGTATAGTAGAAAGTAGTGATCTTGGATTTGACAAAGATGTTTTAAACAGGGCACAAAAATCATGAACTATAAAAGAAAGTTACTAAGTTGGACTCTAAATTAAAATGTTTTACTCTTCAAAAGACACCGTTATGAACATGAAGTCAAGCCCTTTCATGAGAAACTGTTTGCCAAGCACATATCTGACAAAGGACTTGTATCCTAGAATATGTACCTAAATCTTTCAACTCAGTAATGAGACAAACCACCCAATTAAAATGAAACATTTGAACAGGGCCAACAATTTGAACAGAAACATCACCAAAGAAGATTTACAGATAGCAAATAAGCACATGAAAAGGTACGCCATATTATTAATCATTAGGGAAATGCAAATTAAAACCACAGTGAGATGAAACTATTTACTAGAATGGTTACTGTAAAAAAAGATCAACAATATCAAGTGTTAGAGAGAATGAAATGGGAGTCCTCATATATTGCTTGTGAGAATGTAAAGTGGTACATCCAATTTATAAAACAGTTGGGAAGGTTCTTTAAAAGTTTAATATACACCTACCTTATGATCTAGCTATTTCACTTCTAGCTATTTATCCAAGAAAAATGAAAGCATATCTCAGTTAAGTTTTTGTATCTTTATTCATTTATCCTGACAGGAGGCACAAAGTTGCTGGGTCAGAGAACAAAGCAATTATTTACTCACGGAGCATCTTATTGCCATTTCTTCATGCCTCAATAATCCACGGCTGACACAGTGAGGGCCTAATGGTCCTGTGCTTGGGGAGGGATTTTACCACAGGAGAGGAATTCCAAAATTATGAATTTTATATAGAGCAGCTGGCAAATATATCCCTTTTTCCCTTCCAGAGAGAGAGAGAGAGCAAGGTTTGAATGTAAGCAAAGCCTCTCTGGGGAGGGGAGAGAAAGTCTCTAGGGTCATTATCCTCTGAAATGTAAATAAATAATGTCTTTAGGGAGAAATAAGACTTCACGTCTCTCTGGTTGTCTCTATCCTTAAGGATACTACTCAGTTATCTCTTAACACAAATGCCAGTGTTCTTTGCTCAGAAAGCTCTGACCCATACAGAAAAGTGAAAACGTTCATTGAACATTGTTTCCCAACAATGTCCGTGTACAACTTGTACATGAATGCTCATAGCCCCAAACTGGACACAGTACAAGTGTCCAGCAACAGATCAATGAACAAACAATTGTGATATACCCACACAATGGAATACCACTCAATAATAAAAAAGCTATGAACTGTTGAAATATACAACCACATGGATGAATCTCAAAAAAAAAATTGTACTGAATAAAAAATGCCAGACCAAAATAAAAATCATACTGGATGATTTCATTTATATATAAGTCTAGAAAATGCAAATTAATTTATAGTAATGAAAAGCAGATCAGTGGAGGCATGGGGGGAGAGACTGGGATGGGTAGGAGGGAAGGATTATAAAAGGATACGAGGTAACTTTTGTGTGTATATATTCATTATTTCGATTGTAGTGATGGTTTCATGGGTTTATCCATGTGTCAAAACCTATCAAACCATACACTTTAAATATGTGCGGTTTATTTTGTATTACTGTGATACAGCTGCTTGAAAAAATTAGAAAAATCAGCCCTTCTAGAAATTATTACTTTGAATTTCTGGTTTATGATTATATGGGGAGAGAAAAGAACAAAAATAGTTTCTCCTACTGTCAGGGAGATTATAAAGCCCACAGTGGTCAAGTGCCTCAGGATCACACTTAACCTGGGGGCTGTAGCTAGACTTAGGTGATCTCAGTCTGGGGACTGATGGAACCAGAGGAAATTCTTCAATCCATGTGTGAGGCTGCTCCAGTGCTAAAATAGCATCTATGGTGTGTGATAAAGCTATGGATAAGTGGCTATATTGGTAGATATATGAGATGACAACTGATTTTTAAAATGCAGTGGATAGCATTGTTGTGAGGCTGAAATGCTGAAAGCCAAAGAAATTTATGGTCATATTACTCAGGGTCAGGAAAATATTAAATCATTCTTGGCTAGTTCTGGCTGGCTCACACCTTTCAAAAGGTGATATGGTGTGAAAAATGTTAAACCTGAAGGTGAGGCAAGTTCTGCAGATCAGGATGCTGCCAAAGAATTCAAAAATACCTGTAAAGTGTTACACAGAGAAAGGGTTATGTGGAAGAACGGGTTTTCAGTACAGATGAGACTGGCTTGTTTAACAAGTACATTGGAAAAGGAACCTGTATAATGGCAAGGGGTGTTTTGGTTGATGAAAATTTTGTGGCCAGAGGCTCATAGGAGCCTAATCTTGTATTTCTCCCTGGAGCAATAGTTCAGCGTTGGTAGCAACCTTATAGAACATAACTACTGCAAATAGCGAGAATCAGCTGTATTTAATTACCTTTGTGTTTTTGTCTCCTACCAAATGGAATTTCTTCACTACTTTATGTCAGTGAGTAATCCTTTTTATAATTATTAGATATTTATTTCCCTAAACAAATTTTTGTACAACTCTTGTCTGTTCCATGTGTGAACTATCAGAAATAATGGACACTTTCAGACTCTACGCATGAAAAATTAAAATATGCAGACTATAGGTAAAGATTTAAAAATTTCCCCTCTATGGCCACATCACAATCCAACTGGAAAATTTTCTAGTAAATGCATGAGCCTGGCTTGGGTAGGGGACTGGTCTTTGTAGATGTTTTATTATTTTTAGAGGCATAGAACTCTATCATTTACCTAGGGGTGGAAGAACCACAACACTTAACACTACTGTTAGAGGCTTCCTGCATTAGAGTAAGAGTTACATGTGTAGGACGTGAGGGACATGATTTAGTAGAACTTATAATAAGGTGATTAGGTTTACTATACTTTTATTTAAAGACTTTATGAGTAAATCAGTGTTATTATTCTTGAGGTGAATTGTTATGGTTGTTTCACTTCCTTTTCTTATATTTAACACGTATTTTCTATAAGCTTGTCTCGTACAGCCATTATGTAAACAATCCATATCATAGAAAGACACAGAGGTTATTAAACAGGTAAATAAGATCACATGATATATTAAGATGGTGAGAAACTCCATTTCAGTTTTTCAAACTTAGTATTAACCATCTGCCAAGTTATAGCTGCAGAACTAGCCATATGTTTAAATCATTTCTCTTATTCAGTGTACACAGTTTAAAAAAAGTCTTAGCTGCTATTCTCCAAAAACACTGTGGAATGAATCTCAAGATATTTTCTTATTAACACAGGACAATTATTTTGAAGGAGTTTAGTTATGGTGTTTAATAAGGAAATAACTCCTTGTATTACATTGAATATTTTTCAAGTGATGGCATTATATCTGCTTTTAGCTTTTAATTATTCAACGAATTTAGTAAAATTAGAAACTTTACATATATAATATATGTAAAACTGAAGCATACTATTTTCTTTTTCTAAAAGTTTCTTCTAATTATATATTTGGCAAGTACAGGATTTTTCATATTGAACTTGGTAAAGGCTGTTAAATTGACTGTTTATACTTTATATGGAAACTTTTATTAGTCTATTGCCAAGAGCATAATGTTTGATTTATTGGCTTCTAGTTTTTCTAACTTCTGATATAATTATCATTTATAACTATGAAGAAAAATAATTAATTTTTTTTCATTTGAGCACACCCCCGTTCATAGCAGCATTATTCACAATAGCCAGAAGGTGGAAGCAAGCCAAGTGTCCATAACAGAGGAATGGATAAACAAAATGTGGCATGTTCATGCAGTAGAATATTATCCAGCCTTAAAAAGGAAGGACTTTCTGACACATATTTCAACATGGATGAACCTTGAGGACATTATGCTAAGTGAAACAAACAGGCAGTCCCCAAAAGACAAATACTGTCTGGTTCCATGTATATGAGGTGTCTAGAATAGTCAAACTCATAGAAACAAAGTAGAATGGTGGTTATCAGGGGCTGGGGAGAGGGAAAAATGGGGAATTGTTTAATGGGTATAGAGTTTCAGTTTTGCAAGATCAAAAAGTTCTAAAGATTAGAGACTGAAACTACACATGTGGCAGTAGTAGATGTTATAGTATAGTGAAACAAGGACAGGACGTTGATCTGATTTCCTCATAAACTTGCTGAAAACTTCTGGTTGATCAATCTTTGAACCTCAATTTCTTCAGGTATTTAAGGAGTAGTTTGGACTGGACAATTCTTGAGGCACCTTCTGCTTTTAACATTCTGTGATTTTGATCCACTGCCCATGCATAGCACAGGAGAAACATGGCTTAGTAGCAGTTCTTTTGAAAAAGTGACATAACTTCCAAAAATGCAAATATAAACTTAGATTAATTAATAAAAGCATAGCCCATTAGCAAATGGAGATCTGTTAAGAAGAGAGGGATCTGAGTGGAGAAGGGCCTTGGGTTCCATGGTGGATATAAATGCTATCCCATGGAGGAAGGACTCGTTATCATCTGTGAGTACCACTGGGCAGAGCTAAAAGCCAGGGATTAAGTTCCAGAGAGGCAAGTGCTAGGAAGTATCTAAGATTAAAGAGGTGAAAGCATAGGGAATATAGCCAGTAATATTGCAGGAACTTTGTATGGTGACAGATGGTAACTAGACTTATTGTTGTGATCATTTTGTAATGTATGAAAATATCAAATCACTATGTTGTACACCTGAAACTAATATAATATTGTAAGTCAATTATACTTTAATTAAACAAAAAACTAAATAAGTAAAGGCTAGATAATATGCGTGATGGAGTTCCACATGCAGATTCTATGACTTATATTTGTCTGGAGAATGTCCCTGCAGTAAGGTCCCTGGCTACCTCCTTCTAGATCTTTCCTTCTGGTCTCACTAAGCTCTTCCTCTTTCTTACTGTTTCTCTTGTTTCAGAGTAAGCTTGATGTCTATCCTTAGATTTTTTAAAAAATTTAAAAATTAAGGTATAATATATACACAGTGAAATGCACAGATCTTTTTTAAAAATTTTTATTTATTTATTTATTTTTGGCTACGTTGGGTCTTTGTTGCTGCATGTGGGCTTTCTCTAGCTGTGGTGAGCGGGGGCTACTTTTCGTTGCAGGGCACGGGCTTCTCATTCTGGTGGCTTCTCTTGTTGCACAGCACGGGCTCTAGGAATGTGGGCTTCAGTAGTTGTGGCATGCGGGCTCAGTAGTTGTGGCTCACAGGCTCTAGAGCAGAGGCTCAGTAGTTGTGGCGCATGGGCTTAGTTGCTCCGTGGCATGTGGGATCTTCCCCGACCAGGGCTCAAACCCATGTCCCCTGCATTGGCAGGTAGATTCTTAACCACTGCACCACCAGGGAAGCCCTGAAATGCACAGATCTTAAACATATAGTTTGATGAATTTTGAAAGATATTTAACCTCCATTTAACCCACACCCTACTCAAAATATAAAACATTTTTAACACCCCAGGAAATTCCCTTGGATTGCCTTTCATTCAATCTTTTCCCCAAGAGATAAATACTGTTCTGACTTTTATCCATGGATTATTTTCTGTTCTTCATATAAAGGGAATTACATGATATGTACTCTTTTCTGCCTGACTTCTTTTACCCAATGTAGTTTTTTAGGAATCCATATTGTATAAATAGTTTGTTCGTTTTATTGCCGAGTAATATTCCATTTTATGGCTATAGTACATTTAGTTTATCCATTCTCCTAACAGTGAATATTTGGGCTGTTTTCCACTTTTTGGCCATTTAAAGTAAAACTGTTATGAACATTTTTTAAACAAGTCTCTGTAGGGACTTATGCTTTCATGTCTCTTCAGTAAATTTCAAGGCATAGAATTACTGGGTCATAGTATAGGTGCATGTTTAACTTTATAAGAAACTGCCTAAGAGTTTTCCAAAGTTGTAGTATTTTACAATTCCACCAGCAATGTAGGACAGTTCCAGTTGCTCCACATACTTACTAAAATTTTGTACTGTTAGTATTTTCAATTTTATCTATTTTAGTAGGTGTGAAATGGTATCTCAGTGTGATATACCATTAGTTTTCACTAAATGAAACTATGTTTTTTTGTGAATTTTGAAAATTCCCAGGCAGAGTTTTGACCTCTGCTAACTACAGTTGCATTATGTTTTGTAAGACCTTGATGGGCTGCAATTACCAGTAAGTTTGACACATAGCAAGAACAGAGCACAATTTTATCATAGGAGGGGATTTGGAGAGAGCCAGGATAAATACGATGGTTTTTGTTTCAATGGATCTATAAAGCCTGTGAAATTCATTGCAGTATTGTGAGCTGTGTCAGTTTCTGTGTATGTGTGTCTGTGTATGTCTATGTGTGTGTGTTTGTGACTTTTACTAGGGAGTGAACCATTCAAGTCTAAAAGTGACCCATGATCTTCAGGAAGAAATAGTTAAGTAGGTAATTGATGCTTGGGAATATTGTTTCCAATTTTTTCTACATATACTTTTAATGTTGGATGAGCAATTTATTAATATTTTCAAGAATTTAAATAACTATAATTTATATTTGTTGTATGTTTCATCTTCTCTTCTCATTTCTCTAGCTCCCTGCGGAGCTAAATAAAAACACTGACCCTGCTTAGCATCACATAATGTTCTACAAAGCTTGAGCTTTGCTCAGCTGCTTTAATGTGTTAGAACATAGGGCCTTGCTTTAAGGAGAGTTTCATCAACTTTTAGAAGGCTTACTGTTCATGTTTGTCTAATCCCATAAGAGTTGAATGGTCTCAGAATTTTCACTCTCCATGAAGAAATAAAAGATGGAAAAGACCCATTTGGCAGCCAGGTCCTGTGCCAATGAAGGATTACCTTCTCAATAGCCCTGGAGATAATTTTCACTTTAGCAATGTTAAATTACTAAACTTGAACTGCTTGCCTTAGGAGACCATTTCAGAGAACAAATAACTTCTTGGGCTTATCCCAGTTCTATATTTAAATTATAATGCGTTCTAAGCCCTAAAAGCTAGATCATTCCTGATCAACGTCAGTAGCTTAGATTATCTTTGCCAACTATGTGTTACTGATCCTCTTACTCTTCAAATTTTCATTTCAAAAACAGTGAACAGGGCTTCCCTTGTGGCGCAGTGGTTGAGAGTCTGCCTGCCGATGCAGGGGACGCGGGTTCGTGCCCCGGTGCGGGAAGATCCCACATGCCGCGGAGCGGCTGGTCCCGTGAGCCATGGCCGCTGAGCCTGCGCATCCGGAGCCTGTGCTCCGCAATCGGAGAGGCCACAGCAGTGAGAGGCCCGCGTACCGCAAAAAAAAAAGCCAAAACAGTGAACGTTATCCCTCTCTGTAAGAGGAATCCACAATATTTACAGTAAAAGAAAAGCTTCTTAACCTTTTAAATTTGGGTTTGAGAGTCTTCCTTGAGTTGACCATAAATTGGTGGCAAAATCTGTCTGTACTTGAGTGCAAAACAGGCCACAACAGTCTTGATTTTGTTGCAGTAAAGGAGCAGGAACCTAGCGTTGCTGTCTACAGTGGATACAGCATTCTCTGTATTGCCACCTAAACTTTGATCTTTTCTTCTTGGGACTGGTTTGGTGTGAGACACAAGGATTGCAGAGCCACTTTAGTTCTTATTTTATATAATTAGCATTGACCACCATCTTCTTTTTTTGGCCACTACCTTTCTGAAATCTCCTGCTTACCGTCATGTCTGCTGTCACTTGACCAAAATGGTTTGCTGTAAATCTAAGAGCAAAATCCCAGATTTATATAAGCTCTCAGATTTGTGTGGATGTGAATCTTACTGTGTCACTTTTCCTTGTGCATTACAAGATTTATATTATTGCCTTTTCTTTGTTTTGCTTTCTCTTAGATTCTCAGCAGTCTAGTTTCTGGTCCATTAAAATCACATCCTTATTACCAATTCCAAGTGTATAATCTCATTACTTATCCTTCTGGAGTTCATCATTGCCTTTGTTTCTTTTTCCTCCTTGAAATCACACTTCAGCATCTAGAGGAATAGTTTTTTCCTCCATTTTTTTTTTTTTTTTTTTTGCAGTACGCGGGCCTCTCACTAGTGTGGCCTCTCCGGTTGCGGAGCACAGGCTCCGGACGCGCAGGCTCAGCAGCCATGCCTCACGGGCCCAGCTGCTCCGCGGCACGTGGGATCTTCCCAGACCGGGGCACGAACCCGTGTCCCCTGCATCGGCAGGCGGACCCCCAACCACTGCGCCACCAGGGAAGCCCCTTCCTTCATTCTTGTTCTTTTATTTTAGATGGATCTTTTGACCTTTGTCTAAGGGTTTTTTGCTTTAATTTATCCCAATTACCATCATTCTCTGGGAGATTGTTTTCTTAAGACTGCTACCACTTGTTCTATATTTCCCTCTTTTTATTGGGGTAATTTGTGTTGGAAGAAAGCATGTAATTATAAAACGTGTGTCTTAGGTATGACTGGTGAACCTGGCACACAGCCTTGTAAAGTTAGAAATCCAATCTCATCTGTACTCCAAAGTGATAAGATGCTGGCATGTTGAATCATGCAAACAGACCTCACAAAAGACCAGTATAAAAACAAGAATGTAGCTTATTAATTTAAAATGAGAAATATAGCTAATAGAAAAATCAGGTATTTCTCTTGGCATGACTTGCCCCCCTCTCTCTATAGACCAACTACTTGGGATTAGTGATGATATAATTAGAGTGAGAGGTATTAGTTAAATGGACTTGATGTGTAATAGCAGCCATCTTTAGGAGCTTATGGTGTCCAGCTATATAACAGAAATACTCCAGCCAGGTCAGGTCTATGCTTGTGCCTGCCTGGAAAGGTATCTTCTCTCCTGTAAGTGTTTGTATTACCATTGTGGATGTTTACCTCTGTGACAGTCTTTTTTGGTGCTCTTATAGCTGCACAATCTTTTTTTGAATGACGTTTTCTTAGCTCAGTTATATCAATAATGTTGATTAGGTTATGGTCAGTTCTTGCCGGCCAAAGACCATGTCTTTATATCTACTGTATTTGCTTTCCTCGTTTAATTATTGGAGGAAAATCCCAACTGCCCTTATTTTCCTCTGTGTTCTTTCATGACTTTGATAACCATCCATTTGATTACATATGGATTTGTATTTTTTAAAATGCAGGTCATGCTATATCCAGAGTGTTATTTTGATATTTGCTCTGAAAATAATATGGCAAAACAATATGCGTGCTTCTAATTCCCCTCCTATCTACTTCTAAGCACCTGGCAAATATCCTTTCCTATTATAGTCTAACATATTTCTTTCTGGAGGCATATGTATACTCTGTACATTGGGTAAAATAATGTACATAAGGAAAACTGTAGGTTGAAACAGGAATTTGAAGCTTCAGCATTTGTAGTAATTTATGAGACGTAGCAGGCCCTACGTCTCGGGATTCAAAGTATCTTAGACGAGGCAGATATACAACTGTGCTATAGGGAGGGCAGGGGCTTCTGAGAAGTCATATTTGAGCTTTGCAAAAAGCGAGTAGAATTTTCCTGGTCAGGCTGAAGGAGCACACTGCTCAAGTGTTTGGGGAAGTTGAGTTTGGCTGTAAGTGGAATACAGAGCAAGAGGTGAAGGTGATGAGGGCAGAGAGATCAACAGGTGATTCTGAAGATCTTCTCTCTGCTGCTGAGGGATCTTGACCTCCTCCTATAGGCAAATTGAAGCAATTGCAAATACAGAGCTAGAACTTGAGAGAGAGACAGAGCTGGAGACATGGATTTGGGAGAGATCATAGATCACTGAAGCTGACTCCAATCAGAGACAGCCAGTAGATAAAGAAGAGAAATTAAGAGGTTCAGGAGGGCAAGAATCCATCCCTTGGTGTGGTCATGGATTCTTGTTTGGGAATGAATTGAGAGACCAAAGGATATCTCATGGATATTAGGGAATATCTATGCAAAGCAGATTTTCTGGAAATCCCTGAAAGTGTCCTATTGAAAGGTGATTCTTCCAGGCAAGTGAGAGCAACCAGTAAAGGGCCTCTCCACCTCCCATCCCACAACCCCTGGGTCGTGTTTGGACTACAGCCTTGCAAACATAAGTCAAGTAGTATAATGACTTTAGTTGTAAAAATTGTCACAATAGTTATTCATTTATCATACCCTCAAGCCTCTGACACTCATTTCTTTTTATGATTTCTAAACTTTGTCATTTATTTTTTAATTCCATGCCTTGTGTTTCTTAATTTATTTAGTCAAGTAATAAACTTTCTTTTCCATCAACTTTATTTCTTCTAACTCCTTTGCTTCTTTCTTTTGACACCACGTTGAAAATGATCCTCACTCTTTACAGTTTTCATATGTCCATCTGTTGCTCTTTGCAGCAGAGTCCTTTCCTGGTTTCAGAGCACTCTTTCAGTGTCCTTCTGTACATCTTTATATATGCTCTGTCCTTTCCCTTGCCTCCATTCAAATACCCATCCTCTCCTTTTTCTTACTTCATCTAGTAAAGCCTTGTCTAATATTTTTCCCAACTATCCCTTTTCTTAAATAATTTACTGGTCTCTGTCAATCTCTTCTTAAGTTTAAAGCTTGCTTTGAAAGAAGGCCTTCCTTAATTTATCTCATAGCACACCTTCATCAACCTTAGTTACTACTTCTGAGAAAGGAACTGTCACATTTGGACAGTTGTCCAGTTTGGGATGTACACTTGTTGAAGGAATGGATTGTTCTTTCATACTCGTATATCTTTCTCATATTTTTGAATTTTTAAAATCTGTTATCTATCATGAATAGAATTCTAATTGAAAAAGATTTGAAACCAATGTTTCTAGAATTTATAGGTCCTGGTACTACACCATGTGTGCACATATATTTATCATGTGGAGAGGGTTCATAATTTTAGCTAATTCTTAAAGGTCTCCAGGATGAAAATAAACATGCTTACTTAAGACTATAAGGGTCAAGATCTTACCTTCAACTTTTGCAAGGAATAAGTTCAATTAGATTTTTATATGAACTTAAAATAGTTGTGTATAATTGATCTCACTACTTTTCTTTTTTACCCTGTCTGGTTGGTATTAATATCACATTTTATTAACTTACAGATCATTTTCAACAAGATTTTATATTTATGTACTGTCTTCCCACAATATTAGCTATTTTATAATGATTCTGAATGTAGCTTTACTTCAATTTGTTCTTTGAAAAAACTTTCAAAGAACAAAATCAGAAACAGGAAAACGGGAGCTTCTGGCAGCCTAGCAGCAAAGTGTGTAATTTTCTAGCCATTCAGCTGCCACCTGCCCTGCCACCAGAGATTCAGTCTAATTATACTCGCTGATCTGAGCCAACCACTGAAAGAGATATGATGTATGTGAAAGAGGAGGTTCTTTGAAGAGTTAAAGCAATCTTTCTTTAAAAGCTTGCTCTGTTTTTGCCTTGATACGTGCTTTAACTGATTCTTCCTGCCCACAATGTAAACCCAGATTCCGTACAAGTAGGTGACAGAGCGGAAGCTGAAGCTACTAACATTAATCACAAGGAAGTTTAATTTTTCTAGCCTTCAGTTCCACCAAGTGACAGGGTGATTTTTACTTTTCTCTTCTAGAATCCTAATGTGCTGAATGATATTTAGGGTTCACACTCTTCTCAAAGTATCCAGATGTCAATCTGACAAATGACCATGTTTTCTATAAGATGCCAGGGATTGATTGGATCGTGGACACATCTGACTTGTTTTCTTTTTTCCAGCAAAGGGGAAGGTTTGGTAAGTTCTCACCTGCCCCGGGGTCAAGGTTCTGGTTGACCCTTTGGAATCAAGTAGTGATTCTCCATTTCTAAATGTGTCATAGGCTCCCATGGCGATCAACTTATCTGATATTGATATAGATACTGCATGTTTATTTTAGTGGCTTTTCACTCAGTATTTTAATTCCCATAACCAGAATATTGGGGGAGTGATGTTACATATATTTAGATTAAATGCATATTTGTTGGGTAATCAGTTATGACATTTGAAGCTCTATTTTATTCAGAATCTAAGTAAATTTAATTTATAATAGTGCCTCTTAAGATTCGTAGAATAGGCCTTTTTAGTAAAACCATAGTATAGACAAGTTCGTATCTTAGTTTAATGTCCAAGTTTCTTTTGGGACAAGTGATGGTGCTATTGCTTTATAAAATAATGCTAATTTTGTCATCCTTTGGATTAAGTTTTAAAGCTGCCTTATTTTAGGGAAATTTGATTTACTAGCGAAGTGTCTAATTTTCCTGGAACTTTTAAGTTTAAGGCTCAAATTGTTCCAGTCTAGAGATTTCAGTCAAAACTCAACTACTGCTTCTTTTTTCTGCCTCTCTTCATTTTGCTGACTTTAATGTATCATCTTTTTCCTCAAAGTATATCTCACCTCCTCCCAGTGTGCTATTTTCCTAAATTACTTTGACTGTGTAAATATGACTTGTTATACTTCTTATAAGAGTATTTTAATAGTAAAATCAGTGGATGTGGTAAGCAGTGCTGGATGATGTATAAGTTTTCTAATGCTGTGTGACAAATTACCACACACTTAGTGGTTTTGACACAATACCCATTTATTAGCTCAGAATTCCATAGGTTAGATGTCTGGCTCAGCATGGCTGTGCTCAGGGTCTCACAGGCTGAAATCAAGACATCAGCTGAAGTGAGTTCTTGCCCGGAGGGCCTGGGGGAAAATATCCTCCTCCAAGCTCATTCTTCTTGGCAGAATTCAGTTCCTTGAGGTGATAGTCGGAGGTCCCCATGTCCCTGCTGCTGTCAGCTGGGGGCACTCTGAGCTCCTGAGGTTGCTACCTTCCTTGCCTTGTGACCTTCCCCATCACCCAGCCAGGAAAGGTGCCTTGAGCTCTCCTTGGCTTCTTGGCATATTTAAGGGCTATGTGATTCACTTAAAACCACCCAGATAATCTCCCTTTGTTAAAGACAACTGATTCAGGTCCTTAATTACATCTGCAAAAATCCCTTCATTGCAGTACTTATATTAGAGTTTGATTGTATAACTGAGAGAAGGTGTGTGTACACCAGAGGCTGAGAATTTGGAGGCACATCTTAGAATTCTGCCTGCCACAGATGGCTAACCTATCTGTCACTCCTAATTCCTTTCTCCCATACCATATGCATTATAGAAGCTGGAAAGCCACTGGTTTTCCAGGCTCCCTTCCAGGTAGGATAACTATTTGACCTGGCCAATGAACCATTAAGAGGGAATTCACTGGAAAGCAGCTGAGAAACCTTTGCTTTCCTGATAAAATAAACAGGTATTCCCAGAGCTTTTCCTTCCTGTATGGAATATAGGAATGATTCTTTGAGCTACATTGGCCACCTGGTGACCATGAGGTGACAAACATGTATACCAAGCCATCTGGGTACAAGTATGCACATGTTTCTCTTGACCATCAATTGATGATGTTCTTGTTTGATAAAACAATGCTAAGGTGGTGGAGAAAAAATATCAACAGTCCTTGAGGGCATTGTTGAGCTACTGTGTCACGCTTAGATCTTTACACTTCCAGACTTCTTAATTTTGAGCGACAATTAATTGTGTTTACTGACAAAGCTGCTATTATTTGTGCTCAAAACACTCCTAACGATAAAAGGCAACAGGGTAAATTAATATTTGTGAGTAGTTACTAAGTACCAGCCATGGTGCTAGATGTTTTATACATTATTTCACTAATATTCACAGCAATTCTGTTAGAAAGGAATTCGTATTATTCTTGTCCAGAGTTCTACTGTCACAGAGATAGCATGTGCTGGAGTACAATTTCAAGACAAATCTGCCCGGCTCCAAGTGCCCATATTTATTTCACTAAATCATGCTGCGTCTCTTAAAGGTTTAGTTCTATTCCTGACGGCTTCTTAATCCTGTTCCTTCTTAATGCTTCATCATAATAATTTTGGTATTTTGCATGCTTATAGGTACATGACAGTAGTATAAGTATTTAGAAACTCTATGCTATGGACTGAATTGTGTCCTCCTAAAATTCATATATTGAAGCCCTGACCCCCAATGTGATGGCATTTGGAGGTGAGGCCTTTGGGAGATAATTAGGTTTAGATGAGGTTATGAGGGTAGGGTCCTCATGATGGGATTAGTATCCTTATAAGAAGAGACACCAGAGTCCCCACCCGCTCCCGCTATGTGAGGACACCAGGAGAAGGTGGCTGTCTGCAAGCCAGAATGCAAACTCTCACTCACACCTCACCACGCTGGCGCACTGATCTCAACTTCCAACCTCCATAACTGTGAGAAATGCATTGCTATTGTTTAAATCACCCAGTCTATGGTATTTTGTTATGGCAGCCTGAGCAGACTAAGACAGGTGATAACCTGCCAGGTCCCACTTTTCCTGAATCAACATCCCCAAAGCCCACCCTCGACTTTGGATGTAGTAGATGTTGACTGTACTCTTCAATCCTTGCAAACTATCAGGACTTTTTATCTTTGCTCCATAACCAGATGAATTTAAACCTTTCACTAGGGGCAGAAGAAATTGCTGAAGGCAAGAAAAAGTATTTGGATTATCTATCTTTCCAGAAAATTTATGTCTGCCTGGGCACTATTCTTTCAAGTTAGTCCCTGGGAGAGGTCTCTAGCCACTGTGGGCATTTTAAATGGATGTAACTCACTTCTGTAAACACCTGATCTCTGCCCCTTAGACCACTCTATTATTCATGTTTCTTCTAAAGGAAGATCTCTGGGGTCATGAAACTTCAATCTAAATCTTGAACTTATCATAGCTCTGTCATCCTTGCAATATATCCTCAGAAGGCACCAAGCAATGTGTATATACATTATCACTAGTTACAGCATTGAACTCCAACCCCTATCTTATCTTTTACTCCAGTGAAGCCGGTCTAAACCACAAGTGAGCCTCAAGAACATTTTTACCTTCACTCTATAATGGACCAGACTAAAAGCAGAAAAAGGCTTTCTCCTTCCACTAGATACGTATATGGTTTTGCCCTTAGTTTCCACTCAAAAAACAGGGAGAGAAAATTGGGAAAGAAGAAAAGGGGAACTTCATCTCACATTGGTGGAAGTGCCCCATTTGTGTCTCCTGCCTTTAGCACCATTCTGGTCCCATAAGGCTTTCTTAATAAAAGGTATTATTATTCCACCCTCCTCAACTTCCTCAACTCATCTTGAATGGGAGTGAATGGGGAGAGCTCTGTGGAGAAAAATGGAAACAGGTCCCTCCAAAAGAGTGGTTCTATTCAAGTTCAATGTATAATTCCACTTACTAAAAGCTGTACCTCCATAGAATCTGGCCTCATGGTCTCCTTAGAACTACATTTTGTTCATCTTTTCAAGAGGAGAAGTTCAGACGTAGAAGTGAGGAGTAAAGAAAAATTTGAGCTCCCACTTCTGCAGTGATTTTCAAAATCTTTAGCCACATACACTTTATTCTAATAAAACCTAACCTGGAATCCCATTTTTACAACTCTAATAAATTCAGAGATTCTCTGGTTGAACAAAGGAGTAGGAGGTAGCCTAGGTAGTGGAGCACTGTTGGAAATAACTGAGTTAGAGGTTAAAAGATGTGCCCAATATCTCCTGGTCCAGGCCCATACTCCTAACGTGCAGGCAGAAAGTAGGTCATGGGGATGGAGAGAAGACTGGGCCTGAACTTTGGCAAGTCCACAGCTATCTTTTGTCTTATTCACTTTGATAGAATTGGCGTGTACCATGTATAGGCAGAGTCTAAGTCCTGTTGAGCTGGTGCGTGAAACCTTTTTCTGCTGCATAAAATGTCTTCATTCAAGAGGTTTATGGTTTCTAGACAGCACTCCTGACCTGCTTAAGTCAATGCAGGAGAAAAAAGATAGGTGCAAGATACTCCACTTAGGCTCCAGCATCTCCTTCGTCTGTACCCTTACACATACTATAAGGAGAACCAAACTCAAGTCATTTTTTAAGAATCAGAATTTCAGAAAGCCTGACTGTGAGTTTCTTAGGGTCACAGAGCTTTCCTGGTGCCCAGGGCAGAGGATGGAGAGACCAGTGTTTTCTGCTCAGTCCACTTCCAGGTTTCTTTTACAACCTCTGATGATCTGTTGATTTTCTTGCTATCAGGTCTGTTTCCGCACATGAGTAATTGCGGGCAGAGGCTGACCCTGCTGTTGTATAGAAGTAATTGATGACAGTAAATTTATCCCTTTGTGTTGCTCAGGTATAGAGAGTTCTTTATTTCACACTACATCATAAATTACCCACCTACAGCCAGGTTCTGAAATTGTCTTTCCCAACTTCAGTTAAAGTTCATGGAGTTTGATGTGTGGATTTAGTATAGGATTAATTCCAGAGCCATGACCTTAGACCTTCTTACACATGGGTATTTCATGTATGGCATTTCCTATTAAGATAGAATCTGATTAGAACATAGATGTTTCTCCAGAGAAACATTGGAGAAGCAATGTTTGGTTGCAGAAGCAATCCTCAAATACATGTCTCAATTACCACTAAGCCCCCTCCTTACAGAGCCCTATTGATGTGGACTGTTTTTGCTTTGTTCTTTTGATTATTATTTATTTAACTTTGATTTTCATGCCACTTTAACCAGTCATATGTAAAAATATTAAGTTGAAGGAACCATGTGAAAATGTACCAAAAATAAAAGGACAAGCCCACATTTAGAGTTGTGAATTAGAAGAACGAATACATAGACGGAACTAGTGAACACTTGCAACAAAACCGTATCCCATGGTTCCCTCTTCCAAGGCCAGGATTCATAATTCCTAGGAACCTAGTCTAGTTTTGACCACCCTCAGCTCAGTTTTCCAGTGTTGCCCTTACCACTGCTGCTATTGACACTAAGTATAATCCCTGTCTCTGCTTAGATAATTGGTGTCCCAGTTATTTCTTTGCTCATCATTCTGTTGATTTTGTGGATACACTGAAAAGAAGAAACAGTTTAGTCCCAAATCTATAATCACAAACATGCTTGTCTCACGTAGAATTTAGGTATTTAAATGTCTGTGTTTATGCCAGGTATAGGAACCAAAATGAAAAATTAGAATCTTGGAGGTTACCTGGGAAATGTTTCTTTCAATTTGAAATGCTCTGCCTCTGATGGGAATGTTGAAGTCCTCAAAACAGAAAGTAAATTCACTAGTAAGTTGGAATTTCCAATTTGTGTGTGGACCATCTGATTTTATGTACTAAAGAGGTTATAAATTTCTTTAGAATGTTCTGTGACATTCAGTAGTCAGTGACAGAGAGCAGTAGACATCAGTAATGGACAAGGAAAGCATGATTGCCAAGAAGTAACCAAAATAGACAGTAAAGGAAATGTCCATGTTGCAAGGACTTAGGGGCCCGTAGGGAGAGATCTGCAGAACCCTCGTGGGTCAGCAAGGTCTTGACGACCCCGGATGGAAAGGGAGAGTTGAAATAAGATTTATTCTAGATTTCAAGTCCTCTGTGGCATGAGGGAAAGAAGGAGTGAGAAGGAAGCCAAAAGAAAAACTATGAGATAATTACATACATACCTTAGTGGAATAATTGCTAGAAATGCAAAGGGGTTGCCTGTGTGTAGCAAGGTGATGCAGCATTGGGCTTACACTTTAAATAAAACATCTCTGGATCCTGTCTCTGTGCCCTTTACTTTCCAAAAGTCCTTCAACAAGTAGCTTAGCCATTGTAACTATCAGTTTCTTTACCTGTAAAGCAGAGGTAAAAATGGTACCTATCTAATAGGGTTAGTTAAAGATTAAGTGTTAATGAATATAAAGTGCTTGACACTATCTGGCCCATGTAAATGTTCTATATATGTGAATTGATATTTATTAATAATTATTGTTCTAATTCTAATTATTCTAATTCAGTCCCACATCAAACTTTGGGATCAATCCTATAACAAGGGCTGCCGGGACCCTCTGTCAATAGTCTCAAGTTCAGCATCAGTCTTACTGCAGGTTCTGCTTGAATTACTTTGTCCATTCATGCATTTATTCATTCAACAGATGTTTATTGACTCTCTGCCCTTGAGGGAATTCTATTCTAGTAGAGAATATTATGATAAACAAGAAATATATTAACAGGCCAGATAATTTTGGCAAATGATAAGGACTATGAAGAAAAGTCAAGTGAAGGAACCAAAGGTGGATGGAGTTGGGGAGACTGCTGGGAAGTATGGTCAGGGAAGGCCTTTCTTAGCAGACGGCATTTGAACAGAGACCTGCATGAGGAGATGGAGACACCGCGGGAAGATATTTTAGGAAAAAATTCCAAGTAGAGGAAATGGTAGAAATAAAAGCAGAGAGATGAGAAAGACTTTGGTGTGTTCGAGTTTCAGAGCTTCAGAATCAATACCGGAGTACCTAGACCACAGGGAACAAGGATGCTTCTGGGATGAGAAGGGGCTGGTGAGGCTGGGAGGGCAGATCGCCAAGGCCCTGAAAGCTGGGTTGAGGGGTTTGGATGGTTTTATCCAATTGCCTAATTAAGCTGCTGCTTGATCACCACAAAAGCCACTCAAACTGGGTATTATCTTTAGACAAGCCTTTAACAATATTTTTGGAGGGTGAGAACGGGAATACCAGTGTTGTTTTAATATAGGGCCTTCATTATTTTAGTGCTTTCAGTAACCTACCATATAAGAAGGTAGCAAATTTAGGAACATTAAGTTTTTCAGGATCCCTGTTGATCTCTCCTAAGGGGCCTAATGCCTCAGCCACCTTCCTCTGAACCATCAACACCTTTCTCCTGGGCCATAGGAGCTGTCTGCCACTGCCTCTGTTGATACAGAAGATCATCTGGGGTTTTCACTCAAGCTACAGGCATAGACCTGAGTTAACTCCTAATGCCAGAAGGATTTCTTTTTTTTTTTTTTTTTTTTTTTCCCGGTACGCGGGCCTCTCACTGTTGTGGCCTCTCCCGTTTCGGAGCC
>NC_041223.1:58746244-58775607 GCF_002837175.3 Physeter macrocephalus | reverse complement strand
CAGCGGCCATGGCTCACGGGCCCAGCCGCTCCGCGGCACGCGGGATCCTCCCAGACCGGGGCGCGAACCCGGTTCCCCTGCATCGGCAGGCGGACGCACAACCACTGCGCCACCAGGGAAGCCCCAGAAGGATTTCTGTTGTTAACAAGAAACTTGCATTCAGTTTCAGACTTTCCACTGACCTCCCCAAAGTGAATTTAACTTATATATTCTGATCCCAAGGATCCAAAACCAAAAAAAAAGTTATCCTGAAGGAACACTTATGTGCTCTAGTAAAGAAGTATAATGATGAAAAAAAAACATTATTCTGTAGACCAGAAGAGCCCAAATGTGAATCTAAAATGAAGTCAGTTACTGCGTTCACTTTGTATCCAGAGGCCTGGTGACCCATCCTTTAGAAGTCCTATTCACTGAGAAGCAGGATTCACTCTTGGGCCTTCCTAAGGTCCAGTAGTACTTTCTCATCAAAATTTATGAATCTAGCTTCAAGTTATTCTCACTAGACGTCCAGGATTAGATTTACCCCTTAAATCTGAGAAGCCTTCCTCTAAGCCAAAGACATCATTCCTTCTCATTCAACACAGATTTACTTGGTACGTACTATGTGCTGTCGTACACAGATGTGTTAGATGTTCAGGTGATAGCACTTAACATTATAGCCCAGACCTGGTTGTCTCTGTGGTAAAGTAAGCACGGAAGTTCCAAAGATCCAGAGAGTTGACAGTGCTATGAGTGCACAGAGCGGCATGTTAAAACAGACAGTGTGTCTATGCTGGGAGCTGGGTGAGGAGTAGAATTTAGCCACACGTGAGGTGTTGTATTGGGACGGAGCTGAAATTGAGGGCAGGTTATATAATTCCGTGGTGATGAAAACATAAATCTCTCTGTATATTATTTGAGGAATTACGTTATTTTTAAAAGAAAATTATTTAGATAAAACAATTTACAAAGTGATTGAGAGGCAACTTCTTTGTCTCCTGTAAAGTTACCCTCAAGATCTCAAAAGGCTTACGGTAGATTGTATTCCTGGCCCCAAATGTTCATTACTCCCTGTATCCATGGCTTTTGCTGTGTGACACTGCTGTCCCTCCCACTAAAGGTAGAGTGAACTCCCACCTTGACTTTCTGCTACCCTGTGACTTACTTGACCCATGAGCTGTTAGCAGATATGCGAGCAAAAGCTTGAAATGGACTTGCGTGATTGAGTTTGCCTTCTTGCGCTTTTGCTATCCCCATGAGAAGAACCTCCCCTGGGTAGATGCTGCCTATTCAGCATGGTCCCAGAATGAACATACACAGAACTGCCCTGATCCAACCTGTAATGAGAAAATAAGCCTAGACCCAAGGAAAACTTAAAGCGGAGCTGACCGGTTTAGCCAGAGCAGATCAGTAAGCCCCTAGCCGAAACGCAAATACTTGAGTAAGAGTAAAGATTGCTGGGTTTTTTTTGTTGTTGTTGTTGTTGTTTTTTTTGCGGTACGCGGGCCTGTCACTGCTGTGGCCTCTCCCGTTGCGGAGCACAGGCTCAGGACGCGCAGGCTCAGCGGCCATGGCTCACGGGCCCAGCCGCTCCACGGCATGTGGGATCTTCCCAGACCGGGGCACGAACCTGTGTCCCCTGCATCGGCAGGCGGACTCTCAACCACTGCGCCACCAGGGAAGCCCAAGATTGCTGTTTTAAGCCAATGAATTTTGAGTGGGTTTTACATAGCATCATGTGGTAATAACTGACTAATGCAGAGCACAACTACTAAAAAGCTCGCACCAGTGATAGTCCTGCATTTCTTTGTTAGGATTCCTGACTTACTCTTTTTTCTGTCTGGAACTACATTTGCTGGTTTGTATCCTGGTTTCCTCATACTTGTGGCTGAACACACCCTATCCCCAGTAAAAATAGCTTCTTTACCTTTTATGATTATCCTTTGCCTGTACAACAGCATGACTGCATAGGCCCCTAGGTCATTGATTAATCCTGTGCCCTCATGCTATTCACATGTCCTCTTTATGACCTCTCCTACCTATGGATTTGGACTGACCTTCAACTTCCATCTCCGTTTAATTATTCCTAGAAGAAATGATTTGATATCTTTCTTTCAAGTTATGCATTAGAGGTTGTGCTCGTATACTTACAAAAAGAAGCAATTAGGACACAGATATATACAGAAGGAAAACCATGTGAACACAGGGAGAAGACAGTCATCTAAAAGCCCAGGAGAGAGGCCTTAGAAGAAATCAACCCTGCTAATATCTTGATCTCTGACTTCTAGCCTCTAGAGCTGTGAGAATATACATTTTTGGTGTTTAAACTACCCAGTCTGTGGTACTTTGTTATGGCAGCTCTAGCAAACCAATACACTGAAAAAGGTGATAAACTAGGATGAGTGCATTTTTTAAAAAAGTACTCAGAGCACTATGAAAATACAAAGGGAGGTATTTTTAGGAGTTGGGGGAAGGAAGGAAGAAGAGAAATCTATAGAAATGGTAATATTTTGAATTTTAAATGATGAATAAGATGGTATTAAGTAGAAAATGTTTCAGGTAGAGTGAAAAACATGCAAATACAGGAAGATATGATGAATCATGGAATATTTAGGTAAATGCAAATTGTTTGGTAAAGCTGGAAATGTAAGGAGATAAGCAAAAATAACTACCACAGACATCTTATGCAGATAGTTCATACTTATAGAGAGCATGCACTCTTTCCCTAGAACATGTAAGTTATCTACCATATAAAATAATTTTTGTAAGAAAGAGTGATTTCTTCACATTCTATTTCAGTTGGACCCCTACTGTCAAATTGGGTGAACTTTAAAATAGCTTGGCAGCTTGATTCCAATATCTAGCTGCAAAGCTTTTGGAGGAAGATTGATATTTCTGAATTTCTATCAATGTATTCTTACCACCACATAATCATTGTACCAAATGTTCTTCCATTTTATGGGCTATCTAACTAGCTCCCAAAGATAAAGCTCTGAATTAGTTACAGAGGTTGTAAAATCAGAAAACTTGGGTACTATTTACCATCAAACTGAGCCGGAGTAATTTTTTTTTTTTTTTTCTTTTAGAAGGGCTGGGAATCCATGATTGTTTGGGGTTGTACTTATGCGGGTGAAAAGAGTGGCTGAAGCATTGAGCCTGTAGAAGAAGGAAGATGAGTGAATTTCTGTTATTGGGCTTCTCTCCAAGTTGGCAAATACAAAATCAAACAGCCATGTGCCAGATGTACACGGCTGCTGTTGGGCCATCTGCAGCTTGCTTTTGTGCCATATGCCACTTTTACATTCGGTTGACTGGGGTATCAGAGGCAAAATTCACAATGCAATTGTTTCTGCATTATTCTTGTAAATTTAATCAGAAAAAAAAAAAAAAAAAGAACTGATATCCAGCTAGGCTAGGGAGTGAGCATAGCATAGATGGTACAGAGATAAGTACTGCTAGGATTGCTTCAGGGTCTTAACTCAAAAACCAGAAGCACCCTTTGACTATACTTTGAGAAAACAAATGGCAAAGAGGTGCTGTGATCCTGACTCTTTGGTGGCCTTGTTAACTTTTAGTCCTCTTTGAGGCCATTTTTTCCTTTTCTTTTTTTTCCTCTAATTTGTTCCACTTTACTTTTTCCCTTGTCTATGGATAGCAACCCTACTACATACACTAAATAAAAACCTAGCCAATTATTTCCTCTTTATTGAAAATGGGCTGTAGTTATGGTTTTATATTTCTGAGTTGTTGTCCTACCTGGCACAGTAGTACAACATTAGCAAAAAAAAGATTGCTTTGCAGTTTGAATTCCATAGTTAATATAATAATACCACTGACAGGGTATAAGCAAGGAAAATGGATTATGATATGCTTATATTTCGTACCCAGAAAATAATTTCTTGTTTTTTTCCCAGACTTTTACAAGACGGTCAGCCATTCGTGACCATTTATTAATATGTTTACTTTTTGCCAGCTTGGAATCTAGTTGAGACTGAACTCTAGTCAACACTTTTCTGAATCAAAGCCTAGAGTCTTAATTAAGCTAACAAATGACTACACTTCTTAACTGAAGTGGTCGTGACACTCCACTATTTCCAGCAGCTGGTATTCTTATTTCAGATATAGCATGTATATACACTGTGACAGTATATAAACCAACAGCACACCTAAAATCAAGGAGCCCTGTTCTTTTTTAAAATTTTGTGAATATTGTATTATTATGTTGAAGTATGCATGGAAAAAGTAAACCTCAGAGGCCCCAAAGATAGCTGACATAAGGGAAAGAAAGTCAGAGGAAGTAGTATGGAAACTATATTAAATCTATATTGTTTAATTAGAGCTAATTTAATGTTTTAGCTCTATTTTAGAGATTTTTTTTTCTCTACGTGTTTTAATAAGTGTTCTTGGTGACCAAACTGATTACGGTTTGTAATGTTTAGCATATTCATATCAGTCTAAATTGCCACTGATGTTAGATTATGTTTTAAACTTTAAAATGATCATGAAGAGACACTTTCAGATGTTTTGGCATTTAAACTTTGGGTTGAGAGCTATTCTGTGATATCCTGATGGACTGGTTCTGTTAGAAAAATTGCAGGCTTTTATAGACCATGAGCCTAAGCTAGGATGGTGATGGGGTTCTTTGTGAGCGACTAAGTTCAGATTCCTCATCTGAAAAATTAGCAGGCTGGAGCAATTTATACCTAAGGTCCAATTCAGCTCTTAGAGTGTATGATTGTCACTTGTAGTATTTGGTTTTCCATCTCATGGCTATCTTCACTAACACGGAAAATTGAGAACGGATTATACGTAAAGGTCAGCAGCTTCCAAGGAGAATTGAGAGGAATATGAGGGAACATTACTGAGGCTTGAATATATTCCAGGAAGTAGGCTAGGTGCTCTTCACATATTGTCTCTATAATCCCCTCAGCATACATATTAGAGTTCATTATTAGATTAAACCGCATGAAATTGCCCTCTTTATAGATCAAAAACTGTTTAATATCAGCAATTCCATATGGGCCATCCTAAATGTTATTCTCTCTGTTTTACAGATCAAAACACTGAGGCCTAGAGAAGATAAGTAACTTGCCCAGCTGCACAGCTAGTAAGTGGCCAACATGGAATTTAAACCCAATCCACATTTAAAAATACTATATAAAACATTGCTTCTAAAAGGTAGATAAATGTAGTTTATTATCAGCTATTTCTATTTGCACGTAAATAATACCCTAAAACCTTTTCAACTTGTATTTTTAATGGGTTAAATGTGCCCCGCCACATAATTTTTCTTGCTAGAAAGCCCCCTACTTCTTCTATTCTAATATGCTGTGTATTAACTTTTGACAAGGAACTGTAGAAATACAGCTACTGTTTCTCAAATGCCCACAGTTAGCATATTAATAAGGTAGAGTTAACTTTGCATATAAGGTGGCAAAATACGTACCAATTCTTTCAATTTATTTGTTTTAGTCTTAAGCTTAAATTTGGCCTATGGTCCTTTATTAGAGATTTTGAGTTTGTGTGTGAGGGAGGTATCATTCTGTTTTTGGAAACATGCATTTTTTTCCTTATGACTAGTTTCTTGTATTTTTTTTTTTTTAATTTTAGTAAGCACACTTAAGATCTATCCTCTTAACAAACTTTTAAGTAATAATACAGTGTTGTTAACCACAGGCGCAGCGTTGTATAGCAGATCTCTAGAATCGATACATCCCGTATAATCGAAACTTTATACCCATTGAACAGCAATTCTCTAGTTTCTTACACATGTTTTTTGTTGTTGTTTGTGCATATTTACTGTGACTTATCTATGATTAGCAGATGTTGGGTGCAGTTTCACGGGGTGGGCAAAGCAAGCAGACTCTGTACGGCTAAAATATGCTCATTGGGGCTGTATTTAAAGCCAATGCATGTGTCAGAATTTGAGTTTGGCAGGCTTTCGCTTAACAGTCCTAGCCTGCTGTGAGGAAGTAAACAACATAGAAGCCAATGTACACAGGCCATCTTTGGCCCATTTATATAACAGTGTGTTACCCAGGTATGTAACTGTAGGGAAAGAAAGCATGGCACAGCAGCCACTGATGAAATAGCAGTTGTTCTTCAGCCAGCACTGTGCTGCCAGCGCACAAAGGAAAAAGGACACCTCTCAGAAGTCAGGAACTGTCCCTTTAGTCGTAGTTTCTTTTCTGTTCTCTTGTGATCCTATGACGTGTGGTCGGTGCCCTTATTTATTCAGCACCAGGTATGTGCCATGCATAGTGCTGTGGACTTGCATAACCAGAACTGTTCTTGGTACATAACAGGTGCTCAACTAATATTTTTTTAAAAAATAAATTATCCTTAATATTCACAACCATATTAGAAGGTAGATATTGTTATACTTGTTTCACACATTAGGGGACCACCTTCCTAAGACAATTTGAGATACAGAAGCTGTATTTCTACAGTTCTTTGTCAAAAGTTAATATGTAGCATATCAGAATAGAAAAAGCAGAGGCTTTCTAGTAAGAAAAATTGCCTGATGGGGCACATTTATCCCATTAAAAAGATAATTTGAAAAGGCTTTTAGGGTCTTATTTACATGCAGATAGAAATAGGTAACAACAAAGTGTGTTTATCTAATTTATAAAAGCAGTGCTTTATATAGTATTTAAAGTGTGGACTGGTTTAAATTCTAGGTCGGATAAGTTCAGTGCCTCTCTGCTGTGGACAGGAGAGCACTGACACAGAAAGTATGTGGTAGGAAGATGATGTCCCCCTTAAGCTGATGGCAAAAAAGAGGACTGAGGCCTCACGTACACAGTCAACTATGCTCTAAACATAGCTTTGGGTCTCTGTCCTCACTTCCTCTCATATTCAAGCAGGCAACACTGTGTTGGGGGAAAAGTCAAACTACATTTTGGAGTCAGACCTGAATTTAAATCTTGATTTGTCACACGGTATAAATAACCTATTGTGTCTTCACTATGAGAACCTGTAAAATGGTACCAATAATACACATCTCACAGTATAGTTTTGAGAATAAAATTTAAAAATGTCGCTAGAGCATCTAGCAGATGATCCGGCTCATAGTTAAATGCTCAACAAATGTTAGTTTCCACCCCTACTTTTTGAGGCTACGTTTTCTACGTCAAGTCTTCCCCTGATGTTCATTTTACTATGATTTTGCCAGTATAGAAATATTCCGAGTGGAGGTAGTTGAATAAAGTGGTTTGCTTCTCCCTAGCCTCCTTTTCTTTTCCCAGGCATAGTCCTAGAAATGGGTTTAACTTTAACATTTCCTCAGAAGCCATAATGTCCAGCAATAAGATGAATTAGGATGCTTGGCTATTCTTCTCATTGAAAGACACAATAGAAGCTGGGGAAAAAAAAAAAAAAAACTGGCATGGAAGAAGAGAGGTCCATGCACATGTAGGGACCTAGAAAGTCCCACTCTTTCTTCATGTGACATAAGCAGGTCGTTTTGGGGGTGAGTGAGAAGCTTGGCACAAGTTGAGGTGCTTCCTCCCAATGAAAATATGCTGCCTTTGAGAAGGTGTCACCAGGTAGCGTTCATGGCTCTAGAAGAATATACACCAGGCATCTTTATCCTCTGTTAGAAAGTACTTGTAATACGATTCATATTAATATTTATTTATTCATTTGGAGAAATGTTTTGCTCTTTGTTTTTATATTTCTGTATGCTACATTTATTTTTTTCTCTTTGAAAATTCTAATGACCATCTGCAGCACTGGAAACTAGAGAAGTTATGACAGCTATATTTCAGATTCAGTTAAGATTACTGGTAAAGTGCATGCATTAGCTTTTAAAAATTTGGGGCAGATTCTAACACCTATATACTAGCTTTTAAAACAAAATATGTCCCTCTTAAATGCTGGAAATTTCTCAAACAAAGGCAAGAGTATGAAATCTGTTCAGCATGTTTCTTTGAGAATATTTTTCAGGAAATAAAACCTTAACTTCACTTAATTAACTTTGGTTGGAACAGAACCATGTTTTTTTCTCCAGTAGTTAACTTTCTTCACTCTTCTATAGCCACTAACACTAATGACCAACTCATTCTTCTGGAAACTTTTTTTTTTTTTTTTCTTTTTGCGGTACGTGGGCCTCTCACTGTTGTGGCCTCTCCCGTTGCGGAGCACAGGCTCCGGACGCGCAGGCTCAGCGGCCATGGCTCACGGGCCCAGCCGCTCCGCGGCATGCGGGATCTTCCCGGACCGGGACACGAACCCGTGTCCCCTGCATCGGCAGGCGGACTCTCAAACATTGCGCCACCAGGGAAAGCCCGATTCTCCAATTCTTTTCCCCCTGTTTTCTTTGTTCCTTTTTCCTCCTCCAAAAGTGTATCTTCCTGTCTTTAATCCTATTCTCTCGTTTCTGTATTCTCTGTTCCTTAGTGAGCTCACATATTCACATCACTTCAATAACTTATCCCTAAGTACATGATTTTCAAATATCACTCTCAAATAACAACCATGCTTTCTGGTTCTAGTCCACATTTCCAGTTCTTTGATTGACAGCACCCCAGAAGTTTCAGTGGCACCCTAATGAAATCATTCCCATTTTTTGATACTGGCATTAAGAAATAAAACTAAAAATCTTAGCTCCATATTTGATTCCTTCTTTTCCCACTCTACTTTTAGTAATTCAGTTATATTCCGTCAAAACTTTTAATCTCTTCTTCCTTTTCATTACAATCATTATATTTCATCAATTCTGACATCCATATTTGTTCAAATGTTAACATCTCTGAAACTAGAATGTGTCCTACAATTAATGGTGTATTAGGACTTTTGTAGTTTAATTAGCAGTGCTTTCTGTTATTTCAGAATAGTACATAAAATAATGATGTATCTTATAACCGACTTGATGTCCCACTTTTTATAAACTCCTATTTACCTCTCTCTTGAATTTTGGTAATTGTTTTCTCAAGCTCCAATTATTCTTTTCATCACCAGAATATTCTTCTTAAAGTATAATTCTGATCAATCACTCTCTTGGTCAAGAGCTTTTATTTATCCCCATTAGTAATTATACTATCCACATTCTGTATTTTGGCATTCAAGACCCTCTTGATGTCTTATCTCCCACATCTCTCCTAATAATTTGCCATTCCATATACAAACTGGAGCAGTTGTCAAGTACACGCTGTAATTTCTTATCTCTGTTCCTTTGCTGAAGGCAGTGTTATGCTTCAAATGGTGCATTCTTCCTCCCATCTGTTGATAGCCTACCTGTGAATAAAAGAAGTTTAAATGTCACTAACTCCATGAAGCCTTACTGATTTGTCCAAACACTGTGGTTTCTCCCTCACATGATACTATTATTCCTATCTAACAAAGGAGGAAGTTAAGAAGTTAATCAGAGCCAAAGTCCAGAATCTATTTCCTCTTAGAATCTTTTGTACAAAATCTCACCGGAAACCAAGCACCTCATATAAAATCCATCACTCACATACAGTCTCACCACCAGTGTAAAAAAATCAGCTTTCACTTTCAAAATAGCAATTTCATTGATGTATAATAGATGTGAAAAAAGATCCATTATAAGTGTAGCATTCCATGAGTTTTGACATATATAGCCATCACCACAATCAAGATATAGAAAATTTCCATCATCTCAAAAGGTTTCCTTATGCCCCTTTCCTGTCAATCCTCACCTCCCATCCTGGCCCCTAGCAACCACTATAATTTCTGTCACTCTACACTAAATTTCCTGTGTTCAGACTTTCATATAAATGGAATCATAGAGTATTCTTTTATATCTGGCTTTTTTGCTTAGCATACTGCTTTTGGGGATTCAGTTCTGTTGTTGCATATATTAGTAGCTTGTTTCTTTTTCTTGCTGAGTCCATTGTAGGGATATACCACAATATGCTTACCCTTCACCTATTGATGGACATTTAGTTTATTCCCATATTTTGGCTATTACAAATAAAGCTGTGTAAATATTCTTGAACAAGATTTTTTATGAACATGTGTTTAATTTCTCTTGGGTAAATATCTAGAGATGGAATTTTTGTGTTTTATGGCATGTTTAATTTTATGAGAAACTTCCCAATCTTTTCTAAAGTAGTGTATCATTTTGCATTCCCAGTAACTATATATGAGTTCCTCTTCAAGACTTGGTAGCATCATTCTTTTTAATTTTGGCCATCCTGGTGGATATGTATTGGATTTCATTATAGCTTTATTTTTCATTTCCTTGATGATTAATGATGTTGAGCATCTTCACTGTGCTTATTGGCTATTTATTTACCTTCTATCAGGTTGTTTTCTTATCAAGTTGTAAAGACAGCACTTATTGGGCTGGCCAACAAAGTTCCTTCGGTTTTTAAGTAAAAATAAAAAGCACATTTTTCGTTTTCACCAAGAAATTTATTGAACAATGTATTCACTGTTTTGGTTCAGTACCTTCTGCCATTTTTCAGGCAACTTCATAATTCCATCTTCCCAAAACTTTTTATCTTTTTGAGCAAGGAACTGTTCCAGATGCCTTTTATAGTCTTCCAGGGAATTGACATTTTTTCCATTAAGAGAATTTTGTAAAGACCAAAATAAATGGAAATCCGAAGGTGCAACATCTGGTGAATATGACGGATGAATCAGAACTTTCCAGCCAAGCTGTAACAGTTTTTGCCTGGTCATCAAAGAAACATAAGGTATTGAGTTATCTTCATGGAAGATTATGCATTTTCTGTTGACTAATTCTGGATGCTTTTTGTCGAGTGCTGCTTTCAGTTGGTCTAATTGGGAGCAGTACTTGTTGGAATTAATCGTTTGGTTTTCTGGAAGGAGCTCATAATAGAGGACTCCCTTCCAATCCCACCATATACACAACATCGCCTTCTTTGGATGAAGACTGGCTTTTGGTGTGGTTGGTGGTGGTTCATTTCACTTGCCCCACGATCTCTTCTGTTCCACATTATTGTACAGTATCCACTTTTCATCACCGTCACAATTTGTTTTAAAAATGGAACATTTTCGTTACCTTTAAGTTAGAGAATCACATGTGGAAGTGTGGTCAAGAAGGTTTCTTTCGCTTAACTTATGTGGAACCCAAATATCAAAGCAATTAACATAACCAAGCTGGTGCAAATGATTTTCAGCACTTGATTTGGATATTTTGAGTATGTCGGCTATCTCCGGCGTGGTATAATGTTGATTGTTCTCAATTTATGTCTCAATTTGATCGCTATCAACTTCAACTGGTCTACCCGACCATGGAGCATCATCCAGCAAAAAATCTCCAGCCTGAAACTTCGCAAACCACTTTTGACACGTTGGATCAGTCACAGCACCTTCTCCATACACTGCACAAATCTTTTTTTGTGTTTCAGTTGCATTTTTACTTTTCTTGAAATAATAAAGCATAATATGCCAAAAATGTTGCTTTTTTTTCTTCCATCTTCAATATTAAAATGGCTACACAAAAATTCACCAATTTTGATTCTTTTTAAAATGCACACTGATATGACAGCTGTCACAATACAATCTAACAAAATTGTTTCGAATGAAGTTAAAGACAACTAAGTGCTACTAGAGCCATCGTATGGAAAAAGCCGAACGAACTTTTTGGCCATCCCAATATTTTCTTTATTCACCACTGAGACTATTTCTGATACCAGATGTGTGGATTTTTCCCCACACTGACCAATTCTCTGACACTTGCTTAGTATCCTAACATTTCAACTCGATTCTGACACTAATCAGAGTTAGTGAATACCCCACAGTTTAAGGGCTCAATCTCACAAGACTGCTCCCCACTTCAGATGGCAATCACAAGCAATGGGTCCCAGGTTACCTGCATCTTCTGTCTGGCTTGGCTACAAATCAGAGGTTCCCATGATCCTCTTCTTAGGTTTGATAATTTTCTAGAGTGGCTCATAGAACCCAGGTAAAGAGTTTACTTACTATTGCCAATTTATTACAAAGGATACAAATGAACAGCCAGATGAAGAGATACATAGGATGAGGTCTGGAGGGGTCCTGAATGCAGGAGCTTCTGTCTTTGTGGAGTTGGGGTGTGCCACCCTCCCGGCACATGGGTGTGCTCACCAACTCTGTACTTCTGGGATTTTTAATGGAGGCTTCATCATATAGGCATGATCAATAATTAACTCAATTTCCAACCCCTCTCCTGTCTCCGGAGAATGGGGTACAGAACTGAAAGTTCCAAGCTTCTAATCATGGCTTGGTCTTTCTAAAGCCCCCATCCAGGAGCCCACCAAGAGTCACCTCATTAGAACAAAAGTTGTCTCTATAACCTAGAAATTTCAAGGGATTTAGAAGCTCTGTGTCAGAAACTGGGATCAAAAATTAAATATTAGCAGGAACAGGAGGCAGAGACCAATATATAGTATATATTTCTTATTATTTCACAAGTTTTAAGAGTTACTAATATATGAGTACAAATCTTTGGTCATATATATACAATATATATATTTAATAATGTCTTTTGAAAAGCAAAAGTTGTAAATTTCTATATGATCCACTTATCAGTTTTTCTTTTGTGACCTAAGAAATATTTTCCCATCCCTAGAGAACAAAAATTTTTTCTTCTAGAATTTTTTAAACTATAGGTTTTTACATTTATAGCTATTTTAGTTAATTTTCATGTGTGTTGTGAGGTAAGATTGAGGTTTATATTTTTCTATTTGGTAATCCAGTTTTCCATTACTATTTGTTAAAAAGTATTCACTCCCCTATTAAATTACCTTGACCCCTTTATTCCAAATGATTTGGTGTTACATTAATGAATCTATTTCTGTACTCTCTTCCATTATTCTATATGTTTGTTCTTATGCCAATATCACACTGTCTTAATTACTCTACTTTTAAAGTAAGTCCTCAACTTTGGACTTATAGTCCACTAACCTCTCTTTGTGTGTAGACCTGCCACTCTCCAGTCCTTTCCCTTGATTACCAGAGTTAACTTTGAACAGGATGTTCGTCTGGCTTATATAGATCCCTTCATTACAGTGTAGTTTTAGAATCAGCTTGTCAATTTCTACAAGAAAGCTTTCTGAGGTTCTGATTGAGATTATGTTGAATATATAGACCAATACGAGTAGAAATTACATCTTAACAATATTGTGTCTTTCTGATCCATGAATATGGCATACCTTTACATCAATTTAGATCATTAGTTTTTGTCAGTAATGGTTTACAGTTTATAGTGTACAGATCTGGCATGTATTTTGATTAAATTTACCCCTAAATGTTTAAATATAATGAAAATAGTAATAATTAAAATTTCAAGTTCTAGTTTTTCATTGTCAGCATATACAGCTGCAATTGATTTTTTATAGTCCCCTTGTATCCTGTGGACTTGCTAATTTGCTTATGAATTATAATATTGGTAGTTTTTAGTAGCTCCTTAGGATTTTCAATGTACATAATCTGGATTATCTTGTCTTAGAGTAAGAATGGTTTTTTTACATATTTTTACCTCTCTCCATGCCTTTTGTTCCTTTTCTTCTTTTTTTATTTTTGCCTTATTGCACTGGCTATAACCTCCTTTGCAATGTGGAATAAAAGTGGTATGAGCAAGCATTCCCTTCTTGTTTTAAATATTAGGGAAAAATTTTAATTTTTAATCATTGAAGATATTAGCTGAAGGCTTTTTGTGGTCACCATTTATTAGATTAAAGAAGCTCATTTTTATTACTAATTTATAAGTGGATGTCAAATTTTCTTAAATGCTTTTTTTTTTTTTTTAGCATCTATTGAGATAATCATGTGGTTTTCCTCCTTTGTTAATATGTTGAATTACATTGACTGATTTTCAAATCTTGAACTAACCTTGCATTCTGAGGGGAAATGTAGTTGGTCATGGTGTAGTAACCTTTTTAGAGATTGTTGGATTTGTCTTGATAATATTTTGCTGAGGGTTTTTATATCTGTATTCATAAGAGATTCTTGTAATATCTGTGTGTTACCTTGGTATCAAGGCAGAGCTAGCTTTATAAAATAAATTGGCAAGTGTTTCCATATCTTCTATTTCCTGAAAGAGTTTATGTAGTTTTTCTATTATTTCTTCCTTTAATGATTGATAGAATTCATATTGAAGCCATTTGGGCCTGGGATTTTCTTTATTGTACCTGTAAATTGAAATGCTTTAATAGGTATACGGCTACTCAGAATTTCTGTTTTTTCTTGGATCACTTTGGATAATTTTTTGTCTTTCAAGTAGTTTGCCTGCCTGATTAAGTTGGCAAATCTGTTGGCATAAATATAGTCCTAATATCTGTTTATTATTCTTTTATTATTTCTAGGACCTGTTGTGATGGCCCCTCTTCCATATCCAGCAGAGGTAACCTTGTTCTCTCTGTCTCTTCCTCTCTCTCTCTTAGATGTCTCTCAGTATGTCTCATATATCTAGAGTTCCTCAATTTTATTTTTTTTTTAAAAAACAGCTTTTGATTTTATGATTTTCCCATTTATTCATTCCTTTTATTTTACTGAATACAAGATTCAAATTATAAAAATACAATGTGATGCAGACAGGATTTCATTGGTAGCAGGAGATTTAAATTTATTTCTCAGAAAAGTGTCAATTAAAAAGATGAAAAATAAGTAGAGGCATAGAAGAAACAAATAACAATAATTTATGTCTAATTGAGTATAAATAAATAAATATCAAACTCTTCGAAGAAACAGAGCATATACCTTCTTTTAAAGCCTCCTAGTATATTAAAATATGTATTATGCATGTCAAAAACTAAATACCTTTCTAAAAGTAGAAAGAATAAAGACAACATTTTCTGTTCAATAAAACAATAAAACTAGAAAATAGGGCTTCCCTGGTGCCGCAGTGGCTAAGAATCCGCCCGAAAATGCAGGGAACGTGGGTTTGAGCCCTGGTCTGGGAAGATCCCACATGCCTCAGATCAACTAAGCCCGTGCACCACAACTACTGAGCCTGTGCTCTAGAGCCTGTGAGCCACAACTACTGAAGGCACCACAACTACTGAGCCTGTGCTCTAGAGCCTGTGAGCCACAACTACTGAAGCCCGTGCCCCTAGAGCCCGTGCTCTGCAACAAAAGAAGCCACCACAATGAGAAGCCCACGCACCGCAACGAAGAGTAGCCCCTGCTTGCCACAATTGGAGAAAGCCCGTGTGTAGCAATGAAGACCCAACGCAGCCAATAAAGAAATAATAAATTCTTAAAAAAAATAAAAATCCTATCACCGGAAAATTTAAAACTCACTTAGAAAACCTTTGTGATTGAAGGAACTCCCAACCAAAAATTTAGAATATCTAGAAAATTATTCAATATAGTAATTATATCACTATCTAATAGAACCATTTGTATCCAGCTAAAATAGTACACAGAGAAAATACATACACTTAAGAACCATATAATTAAAAGATTAAGAATAAAAATAAATAAGCATCCAACGCAAGAAGTTATAAAAACAAGAAAAAAATTGGTTAAATGAGAACAGAAGAAAGGAATTGACAATGAAAAAAGACAGAAGACTTAAAATCAGAAAACAAAAAGTGCCATAGCTAAACAAAAACTCAAGAGCTGTTTTAGTAAAAGTGACAATATCAGTAGCATTAATAAGAAGACAATAAAATAATTATTATCAATAGCTTATCCAAATACTACATGAGAATAGAGAAATATCCAGGACTTTGGTGGAAATCAGAGTCATAAGAGACTATAATGAGTCAGAGACTCTATTTGAAAATACAAATGGAGGAAAATATAAACGTAATTTATAAGTATAAATTATTGAAAATGAATTTAGAAAGAAATTCTAAACAAACCAATTACCATAGTAGAGAGAAAGTTATTAAAGAACATCATGACAAAATGCACTAGGACAAGATATAACAGAGATGAATTCTATTGGATCGTTAAATAAAGGTAATTTAAAATGCTACAAACTCTTCCTCAGCCTAAATGAAGAGTTGTAATTGAAGGTTCAGTCACAAAGCAAGTTTACTCTTGTCTGCTACCGTCCTCTGAAATTTGCTTAATGAGCCTTCTTTTTCTTTTTTAATCTCTGTCCATGGAGCAGTACCATGACTTTCCTGGTCACACTGAAATAATAAAATATTACATTAATTTAGCAATTAGAACGTCCATGCTTAAGTAAAATGGATACTCTGATTTTCTTGTATTCCTCTCTCCTCAAGGAAGAGATTACTGCTGATAGACACTTGTAAGCAATGAGGAGGAGGCTGGTGTCTTTCTACTGTAGCTAGTTCTAGGCTACTAATTTTTTGCAAGTTCTTCTGAGTGTTCTGTGTTACCACGCATTTAGGTAGTTGCTATCTTTCACTTTAGGGCCTTGACCAAAGTTTCTGTTGTTATATTGTGACATAGGAATGATTCAATAAAATTCACTAAATGAATAATTCCAGTGAAAGAAATTATTTGATTATTTATAAAGATAATAAAAATGCAGTTGAAAAAAATCAATATTTATTTAATTTTTTAAAATAAAGTAGGATTGGATAGATGATTTCTTAACTTGATAAAATAAGTCTATCTCAGCTTCCAAACCAGTGAAATAATTAACATGTCCATTAGTATAGTGGTAACCACTCTCACCACTCTTATTTAACTTAGTCTGAAGGTTTCAAGCTCAACAATTAGATAAGAGAAAGAAATGAGAGTTATAAAACTGGAAAGCAAAAGGTAAAATAATTCATTTTCTCAATAGATGATATATCATACCTGAAAAATCCAAAGAATCAAAATAATTTCCAAACAGTAAGAAAACCAGTAATATCACTGAGGGCTGTTTTTGTATAAAAATAATAACCAAAATTAATAGGATTTTTATGTAGTTGCATAAACACCAATTTGAAAATATAATTGAGAAAAAGATTCAGTTACAGAAAAAATCATATGTAGTAGCAAACTTCTAAGGAATATGAAAGACATATGCAAAGAAAGCTCTAATATATTAATAAGAAACCAAAATTATAACTGAAAAAAGAAAAGGCATTTTCTATTTTTCTGTGCTTGAGTGGGAAGACATAAAATCATCAGAGTATTATTTTCTCTAACTTAATCTGAAAATTTACTTAACTTCAATAAAATAGTAATAATTATCTTTTTAGAACGCATAATATGATTCTGAACTTTATGTGAAAAAAAGAGTAGTAATGAACTGGCTATGTTACACATAATGAATAGTATAAATACTACAGAATTTAAAACAGTTCACAAGGCAAATAGATCAGTAAGACTAAATAGAGTCCAGAAAAGATACAATTTATTAATAAATGATTTTAGCATATGATCAAAATCACATTGTATTCTGATGGTGAACAGATGAATTATTCAGCAAATTAGGCTGGAGCACCTAAGTGGATAACTAAAACAAATTCAAAGATTTAAATATAAAAAGTGAAAGCAGAAATATACTGGAAGAAACATGAAAGACTTTTTAAAAAATCTTGGAAAGAGACAGTTTGTTAGAGATGATATAAAACATTTAAGCTATAAAAGAAAGGATATATAACTACATAAAATAAAAGAAATATGAGAAGATTAAATGAATAAAAATAAATACAATTGACAAAGGATAGATTTTCTCAGTACATATAGTTTTCCTAAAAAATAAATTTCAGAAAAAGTAAAAGTGAGACAAGACTTGAAGAAATAGTATACAGAAGGGGAAATGCAAATTACTCTTAAACATATAAAAAGGGCCTAAATTTCACACCCAACAAAAGAAAAGAAAATTGAAACTATAAGGAGAAATGTTCATGTGTAAGATTGGCAGAGATTTTTGAAAAAAATGATACAGTGTAGGTGAGCGTGCAGGGAAATGAGCACTTACAGTTATTGGTAGAAATGTAAATTGTGACAATTCTGTGGAGGGCAGTTTGTAATATCTATCAAAATGAAAAAAATACACATATGCTTTCACCACCGATATTGCCTCTAGAAATTCATCCTCAAGCTATACTCACATGGGTCAAAATAATCTATGCCTAAGGATATTAACCTCAGTGATCTTTATAGCTGCAAAAGGGTGGATGTAAGCTAATTTTCTGATAATAAGGCACTACTTATTTTAATTATGGTATTTCCATGTAGCCATTAAAAAGGATGAGGAAGTTTTATGCATATTGATATAGAATGAGCTCTAGGATGAATTACTATTATATGATCATGTAATATTATGACATATTAGCAACCTATTGGACCATGCACATAATGCCACATTATTCATGGTGATGGGAGATGACTTTTCTCTGAATGCCCTTTTGTACCTTTTGAATTTTGTAGCATTTGAATATTCAGTGCTCACAATGACTGTTTAAGACCATAATACCCATTCTACAGATAAGGCAACTGAGGCTCAGAAAGGCTAATTAATGTGCCCAATATCATAGGATTAGTAACGCATTTGCCACCTGAAAACCAAGTCTGTCTAACTTCAAAGCCAATCAAAACCAAGGTTTGGCTAAGTTCAACTGAGCATCACATTTAACTAAGTTTAAATAGATGTTAACCATTTCTCCACCTCAGTAAGCTACATAGCACAACTTCTTCTTTTTAAATACCAACTTTGATATAAATTAGCTAACTTTATTACTATAGTCTGTGATTTTATGTACGTGAAATCTTGTTCTCCTGAAAGATCCAATTAAGATTACATGAAGGTTTACAACAGTCCTGCTGTGTTGATGGTTCAATATTCCCACAACAAACTAGATAAACATTTTGCCAATCACTAATTAAAAAGCTGGCTCTAAGTACAATAATCTGGAGTCAGTTTGTATTCACATTTCTATTAAAGGCTAATGAATGCACAGCTAAACTAATTTAGTCAAATTGTTTCTTCATTGTGTTCAAAGTTAAAACTAACAATTCAGCTTTAGCCCTGAGTCTTTTAAATTATTTTTTCCACCCCTATTGAGTAAAAGTCTAATTAAAAGCTTTTAGTCTTTCACATTGTGCAGACTGCTAAGTGATATTGTTTAGTCTGCAGGGATTCAATTATTACTTGGCTTAAAAATATACATTTCCACAAGGATTTTTTTAACCCACTTTGCCTGGAAGGTTTTGTGCTCTAAAATTTAATCTGATAACAAAAGAAAAATTATCTTTGGTGTGAGATTTTATTTGTATTTGGTGTGTAATTTTAACTCAGCTCTAAGATGAGCTGAGTTACTGACTATTTGCTGTAAGGTTCAAGTTAGGTGGAGTGGAGGTATAAAAAGTATCCAAAATACTATGTAGTAGGTGTGAGTTTAACTCTGCATATTCACGAACAGGACTAGTTATATAATTTGCAGGGTCTAGTACAAAATGAAAATGTGGGGTCCCTTGATCAAAAACCAGGAGTTTCAAGATGGCAACAACAGAGCTCTAAACCAAGCACAAGGCCTTTCTGACCATGGGTCCCTGTGTGTGCCCGTGAAGCCAGCCCTGTTCTCAAGTGCAGAGTGTAGAAATCTCACATCATGTTATTATTACTTTTAAGATGAAAATGATTCCCCCAATCCCATTCTACTAGATGACAGACAAGCCCACATTCTCGAGCACCCCAGCTTAAAGGTCAGAGGCCTCACAGACACAGAAGGCTCCTGGTCTCTAGTCTGCACTGGTTGCCACTGAAATGTTTCTGGTCCAAGCCCACTGTTCTGTTTCTGTTGCTGAAGATACCTGACTGGCCTGGGAACTTGGTGCCTAGCATTCAACCTTTCTAGCTACACCAAATTTGTAATCCAAATCAATATATTTGAGAGTGAATGGGGGTCCTACTGACTTAACGGACCTATAAGGGCCCTGTCCAGGCGAACCATACTGTGTGGTCACCCTCATACAGCCATTTACTCCTGAAGTCCAGCCACGTCTCCAGGCACCAGGAGGGACTGGGCTGGGACTTTCACACTTAGCTGAACCTGTATACCTCCAGCTTCTCCATGGGCTGGGGGAAACTCTCCTCTCTGCCACCTGATGTGTAAAACCCAGCATACAGAGGACAATCAATTCAAATTAATCTGAACTGCCTATTATTTTCTTCCATTCTCCTTCTAATAAAGTAGTCAGAGATAGTTTCTCACTTGGGTCTTTCTAGCTATTTAACTTCCCATCAGGGCAGTTGGGCTGTAGGTAGCCAGAAATTTTAAATACAGTAAAACCAACCAACCAGCCAACCAACCAAACAAACAAAAACCCCTAGTATTATTGAAGAATGGAAGTTTTAATTTTTTAATAACAAATGTATAAACTTAAAAACAATCTAAAAATGTGAAAATATTTTTGTAGAAAATGTTTCTTAAAAACCTAACCATTTCCCTGTTTTCTAAAAGCATGTATACTGTATATAATAGATTTGTCCTTTGGTTGGGTCATTATATGAATTAGAATAGAGCTGTTAGAAACATATGCTCTGGAGCTTGACCGCCTGGATAGGAATCCTAGCTTAGCTGTAAGACCTTGGACGAGTTACTTAAATTCTCTGTGTCTCAGATTTGTCATCTGTAAAATGGGGATACTAACAGTTCCCATGTCATAGTACTATGGTGAGTATTACCTCATAATGTATATATAAAGTAGTTTGAACAGCACTAGTCAGTAAATATGAATAGCTAGAATTAATATATTATACTTGATAAAATAACTCAGAGGCATTTGTGCCTCCAATAAATGATCCCATTCTGCAGTCGTAAGTCTGCTTTAAAATAAAAATAATGTGTCAGTGTTTCAAATATCAGACACCATTTATTACTCTCCTTAAAAAATGTGTACATCATAGCAGCATGTTGCTTCTTTGCTGCATAACTCTTCTAGTTGTTTTCTAACCAGGTGTGCCCGATTTTCTTAGAGTTGTGCCCAAAGTAATAATAGGTAGGTTCAGAGTAGAACTGAGGGGCTATCCTAATAGTAGAGTAGATAAATTTTATTAGGTGGCCTTTCCAGACTTTGATTTGAGTTGATTAAAATGTTTTGTTTTGTTTTTTGCTTCTCTCCAGATGCTTGATCGTACTCTCAATAATTGAGATGGCTAATTAATGGGCCACTAGTTAAGCGATCATTATAATATCTCACAGGTTTGTTGTGAAGATGAAATAATATATTGTATATGAAAATTTTTTGTAGATGCCATAGTGATACATACATTCAGGGTTTTCTTTTTTTTTTTTTTTTTTTTGTGGTACGTGGGCCTCTCATTGTTGTGGCCTCTCCCGTTGCGGCCATGGCTCACGGGCCCAGCCGCTCCGCGGCATGTGGGATCTTCCCGGACCGGGGCACGAACCCGCGTCCTCTGCATCGGCAGGCGGACTCTCAACCACTGCGCCACCAGGGAAGCCCCATTCAGGGTTTTATTATTGCTGATTTACATGCTAATATTATTAGATGTAGAACTCAAGGAAATATTAAACTTATATGTAATATTCAATGCAATCCCTATCAAAATTCCAATGGCATTTTTTTCACAGAAATAGGGAAAAATCCTAAGTTTTGTAAAGAACCAAAAATGACCCTGCATAGCCAATGCAATCTTAAGAAAGAAGAGCACAGCTGGAGGCATCACACTTCCTGATTTCAAACTATATTACAAAGATGTAGTAATCACAACAGTAATGGTATTGGCACAAAAATCGACATATAGATCAATTGAACAGAATAGAGAGCCCAGAAATAAACCCATCAGAATAAGCTCAATTAATTTTTGACAAAGGAGCCAAGAATATACAATGAGGAAAGGATAGTCTCTTCAAAAAATAGTGTTGGGAAAAGTGGACAGTCACACACAGAAGAATGAAACTGGACCACTCATGCACCATGCACAAATTAACTCAAAATGGATTAAAGACTCAAAATAAGATCTGAAACTGTAAAACGTCTAAAAGAAAGCATAGGAAGTAAATAACTTGACACCCATCCTGGCAATGATTTTCTGCATTTGACACAAAAAGCAAAGACAACAAGCAAAAATAACTTCAACTTCTTTCCGTTTATTCATTCCATTTCCCTATTCAGTGTCCTTGATCTGGGCTTTCTTTTTCTTAATCTCTTCAATTTTTCTCAAAAATCCAAATTGTATGAAGAAGCCAGAATTTTTTAAGTTATAATGTGCATATAGTTTACAATCTTATTCAACCACAGGTTACATTAGCATAATGGATCTATGAAGAACTTGTCACCCTTTTACACTCAGATAGTTGCAGAAAACTCACTTCCCCAGCCTGAGAGAAGCCCCTCTCCACTGGAGTTGGCAGGTCCTCAGACAACAACTTATACAACCTTGATTTCAACATCAAGTCTTAATCACTCATGTTTCTCATTTAAAGCTTGTAATGATAGTAATTAGGTAAATGATGTTATTGTGTTTCCCACTCATTGCCAATGTTACCTTAACCAACTTTTCAAAGAAAAAGAGAAACATAAGAGAATCCTGCAATTTACCCTTATGGGAATTTTTACACAACCTTAGTTTCAGTTTCAATGAGATGAAACATTCAGATGGAAACCTTTAGGGAGTAGTTAATGGCCAAAATGAATTCCCTTTATTACCCCCACTAAGTTGTCAACTTGCTAGCATAAGACTATCTCAATAACAGTTAAATTAAAAGTGTAATTGAATGAGATGTCAGTACAGAAGAACAAACTGGTGAGACTTTCTATTTAAACTCAATTTTCAATAGTCTGTTAAGTTCTTAAGTCTTCGGAGAGCTATCATTTTGCTGAAAAAAGATCATATTCATGATTGTCTAGTTTTCATTTGTATCACTTCAGTCCCTTAAAAAGAATTTTGTCTTAAACAGTCACTTTCTGTTTTCACAGAAAGCCTAGCTTTCTCTGGATTTTTTATAATTGCCTTTTCAAAGTGCATCCCACCCCCACAGGAAGTCATGACACTATTCTGAGATACTTTAAAGTCCATAGTAATGATGTCAGAGGGAAGGACTTCATGAATACAAGAATATTTTTCCAGAGAGACACTCCCCAACTATCTTCTCTCTCTTTCTCTTATTAGTTTGAAATCTGGAAGGATCTAGAAAAGTTCTGTCAGCTCACCTAGGGGCCAGTGAAACTAATAAAGTTGTTTAAAGCTCTGGTTCCACCAGAGGCAGAACTGAAACTAGAATTTAGGCCTCTACCACTCTTTTTGTTACCAGGTCCAGGCTCGCTGTTTGACAGGCCAATAAATAGACGAGGTGTTGGGGCAATAAATAGCAACTTTATTTGGAAAGCCAGCAGACTGAATAGATGATGGACTAGTGTCCCAAAGAACCACCTTACCTGAGTTAGAATTCAAGCTTCTCTTATACTAAAAGGGAGAGAGGTGTGGCAGGTTGCTGCAAACTTCTTGGTGCTGGAATCCTTTATTCTTGCATCTGTCCATGTAGGTCTGATCATAATGTTCCTGTAAATCTTCAACAGAACAATTGTTATTTTCTGTTCTGCAACTTTTTATCTTTATATGAATGGAAAAGTGTTATATCTTTAAAGGTCAGAGCCTTGAGAATGGACTATCATGTATTTTTCAAGCTATGGGCAACATTCTTTTACAGAAGTGCAAAGCCAGCATGACTAAGCACAGGCAACAGAGCACAAAGGTTAGAGCACAAAGCTAAAGGAATAGATCCAATATGGAGTCAGGTTTGTTTTTTTCTGTTACATTTTTATTAAACCACCTGTAAGATAACCATGAATTTTTGCTTTTCTCATTGTTCTTTCTCTATGCTTTTGTTCTTTTCTTCTTGAATCAAGACTGATAATTTCTTATTTCATTTACATTTATATTGCTTTATTCTCTTCATGTTTTTCTCTTTCAAGACTTTTTGGATCTTCCATTTCAAAATATCTGTTGAATGAATGAATGAATTGAATGAATTAACACCCAAGAGCAGGATAGCAGTGGTAGTGCAGTGTCTAGGAGTATGTATATAATCCTCTCTTCACTGGTATCTTCTTGCATGGTGCTCAGTTTTACTTTATGTGAGGGGTATAAACTCTGAGTGTTTCTTAGCATTTCTTTTATGAAACTAAAAGCTTTTTTCAAGTTGGGCAAAATCAAAATTTGCTCCTGTAACAAATTACCATAAAATTAGTGGCTTAAAACAAATTTATTATCTCATGGTGTGTAAGCCAGATGTCTCAGTGGGTTCAGCTTAGTCCTCTACTCTGGGTCTCACAAAGCTGAAATCAAGGTGTCAGCAGCCTGAGCTCTTATCCAGAGGCTCTGGGAGAGAATCTGCTTTCAGACTTCTTCAAGTTGTTGGCAGAATTCATGTCCGTGCAACGCTGGGACTGAGGTCCCCTTTTCCTTGCTGAATTTCAGCTAGAGCTTCCCTTACCACCTTAAGGCTGCCTGCATTCCTTGTCACTCTATCTTCGAGCCAGCGTGTTGAGTCCTTGTCATACTTTGAATCTCTCTGACTTTGCTGCTGCATCTCTTCTGCCTCAGCCAGAGAAAATTTTCTGTTTTTAAGGGCTCATGTGATTAGATTGAGGCCAGTGAGATAATACAGGATAATCTACCAATTTTAAATTCTGTAACCTTAATTATATCTAAATCCTTTTTACCATACAAGGTAACATTTCCCCATGTTCCAGGGATCAGGATGTAGACATCTTTGGGGGACATTCTGCCTACCACCACAGCTCCCAAATCTGAATCCTTATAAGGAATACTCATCAATCACTTGTAATTCCCATGTCATTGGGAATAATTAGCAAACCTCTGAAAGCATGGAATTTAAAAAAATATTTTCAATAATCTAGAATATTTATTGAAAATGATATAAATGTGTTTTTTAAATTTGCATATGTTAAGCTTCACACTTTGTGTGTAAAGTTCTATTGGTTTTGATAAATGCACAATGTCAAATATCCACCATTATGGTATCATGCAGAATACAAGCTTCACCTTTGTGCTTCACCTATTTATCCCTGCCCCCACCCCCCTGAACCACTAGTAACCACTAATCTTTTTACCGTCTCTGTAGTTTTGCCTTTTCCAAAATGACATATAGTTGGAATCATATAGTTTATAGACTTTTCACTTAGCAATATGCACTCAAGTTTTCTCCTCATCTTTTAATTGCTTGATAGTTCATTTCTTTTTATTGCTGAATAATATTCCATTGTATAACTGTACCATAGTTTGTTTATACATTTACCTATTTAAGGACATCTTGGTTGCTTCCAGTTTTTGGTGATTATGAATACAGATGCTATAAACATTCGTGTACAGGTTTTTTTTTGTAAACGTAAGTTTTCAACTCATAGTGTAAATACCCAGGAGCATGATTGTTGGATTGTATAAGACTATGTTTAACTTTGTAAGAAACTGCCAGGCTGTCCTCCAAAGTGGTTGTACCAGTTTGTATTTCCACCAGCAGTAAATGGGAGTTTCTATTTCTCCATGTCCTTACTAGGATTTGGTATTGTCAATTTTTGATCTTATCCATTCTAATAGATGTGTAGCGATATCTCATTGTTGTTTTAATTTGCATTTCCCTGATGACAAATGATGTTGGTCACCTTTTCATATGTTTACTTTCATCTGAATATCTTCTATGTTGAGGTGTCTATTCAAACCTTTTAGCATTTTCAGTTAGGTTGTTTGTTTTCTTATTGCTGAGTTTTAAGAGTTCTTTGTATATTTTGAGTAGAAGTCCTTTATCAGATAATGTGTTTTGCAAATATTTTCCCCTAGTTTGTGGCTTGTCTTTTCATTCTCTTAACAATGTCTTTTGCAGAGCAGAAGGTTTTAATTTTAATAATGTCTGACATCAATTTTTCTTTCAATGGATCCTACTTTTGGCGCTGTATCTACAAACTTATCACTGAACCCAAGGTCACGTAGATTTCTCCTATGTTTTTCTTTAGATGTTTTATAGTTTTAATTTTGCACATATTGAACAGTAGTCCTCCCCTATCCTCCTCTCCCCAGCACCTGGCAACCTCTATTCTACTTTCTGTCTCTATAAATTTGCCTGTTATAGGTACCTCATCTGTGTACTCTGTCATTTTACATTCAATATTTGTTCTGTTTCTGACTAATTTTTCTATGCATAATGTTTTCAAAGTCCATCCATGTTATAGCATATATGAAAATTTCCTTTTTTAATGGACAAATAATATTTCATTATTCAGTAGTTCATTGCATATTATACATATATATATTTTATTCATTCTATGTTGATGTACACTTGAGTTGTTTGCACATTTTGACTATTGTGAATAATGCTGCTATGAATATTGGTATACAAATATTTGTTCAAGACCCCAATTTCAATTCTTTTAGATATCTATCTAGGTGTAGAATTGCTAAGTCATATGGTAGTTCTATACTTAACTTTTTTCAAAAAACCACTGTTTTGGATAGAAAGCCCATACATAAACCCATTTACCTATGGTCAATTAATCTATGACAAAGGAGTCAAGACTATATAATGGAGGAAAGATAGTCTCTTCAATAAATGGTGCTGGGAAAACTGGACAGCTACATGTAAAAGAATGAAATTAGAACACTTCATAACACCATACATAAAAATAAACTCAAATTGGATTAAAGACTTAAATGTAAGACCAGATACTATAAAACTTTTAGAAGAAAACATAGGCAGAACACTATTTGACATAAATCGCAGCAATATCTTTTCCAAGCCATCTCCTAGAGTAATGAAAAAAACAAAAATAAACAAATGGGACCTAATTAAACTCAAAAGCTTTTGCACAACAAAGGAAACCATAAATGAAATGAAAAGACAACGCACAGAAAGGGAGAAAATATTTGCAAATGATGCGACAGATGAGGGATAAGTCTCCAAAATTTACAAACAGCTCATGCAGCTCAATATCAAAAAAACCAAAAAAACAATCAACCCAATCCAAAAATGGGCAGAAGACCTAAATAGATATTTCTCCAAAGGAGACATACAGATGGCCAAGGGGCACATGAAAAGATGCTCAACATTGCTAATTATTAGAGAAATGCAAATCAAAACTACCATGAGGTATCATTTCACACCAGTCAGACTGGCTATCATCAAAAAGTCTCCAAAAAATAAATGCTGGAGAGGGTGTGGAGAAAAGAGAACCCTCCTACACTGTTGGTGGGAATGTAAATTGGTACAGCCACTATGGAGAACAGTATGGAACTCCTTAAGAAACTAAAAATAGAGCTACCAAATGATCCAACAATCCTTCTCCTAGGCACATATCTGGAGAGAAACATGGTTCAAATGCACCCCAGTGTTCATTGCAGTGCTGTTTACAGTAGCCAAGACAAGGAAGCAACCTAAATGTCCATCAACAGATGAATGGATAAAGAAGATGTGGTACATGTATACAATGGAAAACTACTCAGCCATTAAAAAGAATGAAATAATGCTATTTGTAGTAACATGGATGGACCTGGAGATTATCATACTAAGTGAAGTAAGTGAGACAGAGAAAGACAAATATCATATAATATCGCTTATATGCAGAATCTAAAAAATAATAATACAAATGAACTTATTTAAAAAAGAGAAATATACTCACAGGCTTAGAGAATGAAGTTATGGTTACCAGGGAGGAAGGGTTGGGGGGACGGATAGACTGGGAGTTTGGGATTGACATGTACACATTGCTGTATTTAAAATAGATAACCAACAAGGACCTACTGTATAGCACAGGGAACGCTACTCAATATTCTGTAATACACTAAATGGGAAAAGAATTTGACAAAGAATAGATACATGTATATGTATAACTGAATCACTTTCCTGTACACCTGAAACTAACAGCATTGTTAATCAACTATACTCCAATATAAAATAGAAATATAAAAAAATTTCCAAAGTAAAATAAAAATTTAAAAAGCAGTGTTTTTGACAGAGGCTGGACAGTTTTACATTCCCACCAGCAATGCACAAGGGTTCCAGTTTTTCCACATTCTCACCAATACTTGTTATTTCATGTTTGTTCAATTATAGCTATCCTAGTAGATGTGAAATGGTATCTCATTGTAGTTTTGGTTTGTATTTCCCTAATAACTAATGATGTTATCTTTTCATGTGCTTATTGGCCATTTGTATATCTTCTTGGGAGAAATGTCCATTCAAATCCTTTGGCCATTTTTTTTAAATTTTTGAATCCACATATATGCGTTAATATATGATATTGTTTTTCTCTTTCTGACTTACTTTGCTCTGTATAACAGTCTCTGGATCCATCCACGTCTCTACAGATGACTCAATTTCGTTCCTTTTTATGGCTGAGTAATAGTCCATTGTATATAGGTACCACATCTTCTTTATCCATTCGTCTGTCGATGGGCATTTAGGTTGCTTCCATGACCTGGCTTTGTAAATAGTGCTGCAATGAACATTGAGGTGCATGTATCTTTTTTTGTGTGTGTGTGGTACGCGGGCCTCTCACTGTTGTAGCCTCTCCCGTTGCAGAGCACAGGCTCTGGATGCGTAAGCTCAGGGGCCATGGCTCACGGGCCTAGCCGCTCCGCGGCATGTGGGATCCTCTGGATCAGGGCAAGAACCTGTGTCCCCTGCATCGGCAGGCGGATTCTCAACCACTGCACCACCAGGGAAGCCCCATGTATCTTTTTGAATTATGATTTTCTCAGGGTATATGCCTAGTGGTGGGATTGTTGGGTCATATGGTAGTTCTATTGGTAGTTTTTTAAGGAAGCTCCATACTGTTCTCCATAGTGGCTGTATCTATTTACGTTCCCACAAAGAGCACAAGAGGGTTCCCTTTTCTCCACACCCTCTCCAGCATTTGTTGTTTGTGAATTTTCTGATGATGGCCATTCTTACTGGTGTGAGGTGATACCTCATTGCAGTTTTGATTTGCATTTCTCTAATAATTAGTGATGTTGAGCATCTTTTCATGTGCCCCTTGGCCATCTGTATGTCTTCTTTGGAGAAATGTCTATTTAGGTCTTCTGCCCATTTTTGGATTGGGTTTTGTTTTTTTTACTACTAAGCTGCATGAGATGTTTATATATTTTGGAGATTAATGCTTTGTCCATTGATTTGTTTGCAAATATTTTCTCCCATTCTGAGGGTTGTCTTTTCGTCATGTTTATGGTTTCCTTTGCTGTGCCAAAGCTTTGAAATTTCATTAGGTCCGATTTGTTTATTTTTGTTTTTATTTCCATTACTCTAGGAGGTGGATCAAAAAAAAGATCTTGCTGTAATTTATGTCAGAGTGTAATTCCTATGTTTTCCTCTAAGAGTTTTATAGTGTCCGGTCTTACATTTAGGTCTCTAATCCATTTTGAGTTTAAGATTGTGTATGTGTTAGGGAGTGTTCTAATTTCATTCTTTTACATGTAGCTGTCCAGTTTTCCCAGCACCACTTATTGAAGAGACTGTCTTTTCTCCACTGTATATCCTTGCCTCCTTTGTCATAGATTAGTTGACCATAGGTGCATG
>NC_041223.1:58744894-58745428 GCF_002837175.3 Physeter macrocephalus | reverse complement strand
GATTTGCGTATATTGAAGAATCCTTGCATCCCTGGGATAAATCCCACTTGATCATGGTGTATGATCCTTTTAATGTGTTGTTGGATTCTGTTTGCTAGTATTTTGTTGAGGATTTTTGCATCTATATTCATCAGTGATATTGGTCTGTAATTTTCTTTGTTTGTGATATCTTTGTATGATTTTGTTATCAGGGTGATGGTGGCCTCATAGAATGAGTTTGGGAGTGTTCCTTCCTCCGCAGTTTTTTGGAAGAGTTTGAGAAGGATGGGAGTTAGCTCTTCTCTAAATGTTTGATAGAGTTCACCTGTGAAGCCATCGAGTCCTGGACTTTTGCTTGTTGGAATATCTTTAATCACAGTTTCAATTTCATTACTTGTGATTAGTCTGTTCATATTTTCTATTTCTTCCTGGTTCAGTCTTGAAAGGTTATACCTTTCTAAGAATTTGTCCATTTCTTCCAGGTTGTCCATTTTATTGGCATAGAGTTGCTTGTAGTAGTCTCTTAGGATGCTTTGTATTTCTGCAGTGTCTGTT
>NC_041223.1:58742986-58744642 GCF_002837175.3 Physeter macrocephalus | reverse complement strand
TCTTAGAACTGCTTTTGCTGCATCCCATAGGTTTTGGATCGTCTTGTTTTCATTGTCATTTGTCTCTAGGTATTTTTTGATTTCCTCTTTGATTTCTTCAGTGATCTCTTGGTTATTTAGTAACGTATTGTTTAGCCTCCATGTGTTTGTGGCTTTTATGTTTTTTTCCCTGTAATTGATTTCTTATCTCATAGCGTTGTGGTCAGAAAAGATGCTTGATATGATTTCAATTTTCTTAAATTTACTGAGGCTTGATTTGTGACCCAAGATGTGATCTGTCCTGGAGAAAGTTCCGTGCGCACTTGAGAAGAAAGTGTTATCTGTTGTTTTGGGATGGAATGTCCAATAAATATCAATTAAATCTATCTGGTCTATTGTGTCATTTAAAGGTTCTGTTTCCTTATTTATTTTCATTTTGGATGATCAGTCCATTGGTGTAAGTGAGGTGTTAAAGCCCCCCACTATTATTGTGTTACTGTTGATTTCCTCTTTTATAAGTGTTAGTACTTGCCTTATGTATTGAGGTGCTCCTATGTTGGGTGCATATATATTTATAATTGTTATATCTTCTTCTTGGATTGATCCCTTGATCATTCTGTAGTGACCTTCCTTGTCTCTTGTAACTTTCTTTATTTTAAAGTCTATTTTATCTGATATGAGTATTACTACTCCAGCTTTCTTTTGATTTCCATTTGCATGGAATATCTTTTTCCATCCCCTCACTTTCAGTCTGAATATGTCCCTATGTCTGAAGTAGGTGTCTTGTAGACAGCATATATATGGGTCTTGTTTTTGTATCCATTCAGCAAGCCTGTGTCTTTTGGTTGGAGCATTTAATCCATTCACATTTAAGGCAATTATTGATATGTATGTTCCTATTACCATTTTCTTAATTGTTATGGGTTTGGTTTTGTCGGTCTTTTCTTCTCTTGTGTTTCCCACTTAGAGAAGTCCCTTTAGCATTTGTTGTAGAGCTGGTTTGGTGGTGCTGAATTCTCTTAGCTTTTGCTTGTCTGTAAAGCTTTTGATTTCTCCATCGAATTTGAATGAGATCCTTGCCGGGTAGAGTAATCTTAGTTGTAGGTTCTTCCCTTTCATAACTTTAAATATATTGTGCCACTCCCTTTTGGCTTGTAGAGTTTCTGCTGAGCAATCAGTTGTTAACCTTGTGGGAGTTCCCTTGTATGTTATTTGTCATTTTTCCTTTGTTCCTTTCAATAATTTTTATTTGTCTTTAATTTTTGTCAGTTTGATTACTGTGTGTCTCGGTGTGCTTCTCCTTGGGTTTATCCTGCCTGGGACTCTGTGCACTTCCTGGATTGGGTGGCTATTTCCTTTCCATGTTAGGGAAGTTTTCGACTATAATCTCTTCAAATATTTTCTTGGGTCTTTTCTCTCTCTCTTCTCCTTCTGGGACCCCTTTGATGCGAATTTTGTCACGCTTAATGTTGTCCCAGAGGTCTCTTAGGCTGTCTTCATTTCCTTTCATTCTTTTTTCTTTATTGTGTTCCATGGCAGTGAATTCCAGTATTCTGTCTTCCAGTTCAGTTATCTGTTGTTCTGCCTCAGTTATTCTGCTATTGATTCCTTCTAGTGTATTTTTCATTTCTTTTATTGTATTGTTCTTCTTTGTTTGTTTGTTCTTTAATTCTTCTA